>NC_056607.1:8552710-8679516 GCF_018340385.1 Cyprinus carpio | reverse complement strand
ATTATTAATATTTAAAATTAGTTTTTACTTTTATATATACATTTCATACTTTTTTGTCTTTCCATTCAAACTTTTTTTTTTACATCTCTTTCTCTATCTCTTTTATATATATATATGTTATTGTATGTAAATGCTGGGTTTAAAACAAACCAACTTGGGTTATTTGGCAACCCACAGCTGGGTTAATATTGGACAGAACACATGCTTGGTTAGATAAATTGACCCAACAGGCTGAACCCAGCATTTGAGTTAAAAAAATAACCCAGCTTCTCTTTTTTTCCATTTTTAAGTAATACTAATAATACTAAAGTAATACTGATAATAAATAATAAAGATTAGGGTATAGTTAGAAAATAATATCATAAAAAGAATATATGATAAATTCTTAATTTATCTAAATTTTCAGTTTTTTATTTTACTTTATTACTATTATTATTAGTTGTATTATTAGTATATGTAGTAATTTTGCCATGTGTGTTTGCTGTTTTTATTATTATTTATTTTTTATATTATTTTAGCTTAATGTATTTTCATTTCAGTTTGAGTTTTTATTGATTTCCCTTTTTAATTTTAGTGCTTCAACTTTCAGTTAGTTGACAAGGCAATATTTCAAATTTTCACTTAGATTAAATTTTTCATATAATACTTCTGTTTTCTTTTATTTCACATTTATTTCAATTAACAAAAATGTTTTAAATAGTTTTAGTTAATGATAATAACCAATTCAATAACATATTCATTCCCACACTGTAAAGCAGACAGTCAAATGTATAAGTTCTCTCATATTGTTAATTCTTGAAGGGATGAATATGTAAAAAGGTTGAATGCAGATATTTATTTATTTTATTCAACTTTAGCAGTTCTATTGCTTTGAATGGTGTAGCAGTTTTGTACACATGGTGGCGCTGTTTACTAGTGCGAGAATAAAAGGCAGACTGACTTTTCTAGCTCCAGAAAACCATTAGCATTGATGTTTTTTTGTGTGTTTGGAGTTTCTGAATGCTGTGCTGATCATTTACTCAAAACTAACTTCATCTCTCTTCATCATTTTTAGTTCAAACAGGTGACTTAGAGTAACCTCAGCTCTACTGTAGTTCATCACATTAACTCTCTACGGACATGTTCTTTTTTATCTTAATGGATTTATTGTTTTATCATCTAAGAAGTTTGTATCATTGCAAGGTCTGGACTGAAAAATTTGGATCTTGCATGTGTGTGAATCATTGTGAAGAAAGTGTATGCATGCATGTGTGGGAGGAAAAGAGCTGGGAGTGATCTTCAGATTGATTTGGCGGATGATTCAGATGTGTTTCGCTGTCATTATAATTTTTACCTGCTGTCTCTTCTCGTCTGCCTGTAACACCTACGCAGTCGCAGACACACTGTCTCTCATTTCCTCGTTTCTCTCCGATCATTTTGAGCTATTTAGGGCTGAATGTGGCTTTATACTTTTGCAGCACCTGGATATTCAAGCTTTCCTCCCAGATGACTGACATTTGCACTTAATTTATTAACAAAGCACACAAACAAACACAGATCTGATCTAATACACATTCATTTTACTAACTGGATTAAAATAGCATTACTAACTGACATACAGTAATCAGGCTGTCAAAACACAATTAAGGCGCTTGATAGCAAGACAAAATAAATTAATGTTTACTATAAAAATAATTTTTCAAAGTAGATAAAAGATTTTTTACAGAAAATACAATTTCAGTCAAATCAATTAATTAATTATGTACACTTCACATTTCTTTGCAAGTGAAAATTGTTTTAAAATCTTTTTTTCAGTGTATGTGAAGCAAGCAAACAAGTAAATATACATATGCACACCTACAAAACATATTTGAAGCATTTAAGCAAAAGCTTTTAAATCAAAGGGTCATGAGAAATATAAATGAAGTCAACTGTGTCCAGACTTTTGCACAGACTGAAAATCTTGCATTGAAAAATTTGTTTTACAGCCTTGGACACCATTTACTTTCATTGGATGGGAAAGAGCAGCTTGGATAGTCTGCAAAATAACAAATTTTGCACTCCACGAAAGAAAGACAAACGAATTTGGAAAAACATGACGGTGAGTAAATGATGAACTGATACTTAAAGGTTTGTTTTGCACCTAGTTGTGTTGTCTTAAAGTAATAGTTCTCCCAAAAATGAAAATTTGCTGAAAATGTATTCATCCTTGTGCTATCCAAGATGTAGGTGAACAGATTTGGAGAAATTTAGCATTACATCACTTGCTCACCAATGGATCCTCTGCAGTGAACAATAACCCAAAAAAAAACAAAACCAAAAAACTACATAAAACAACACAATAAAAAAAAAATAATCCACACCACTCCAGTCCATAAATTAATGGCCTGAGGGTGAGTAAATTATCAGCAAATTTAAATTTTTGAGTGAACTGTTCCTTTAATGATTATTCCACAAGAGATTCAACAAAGAATGAAAATCGTCCCAACCAGCCCTTGTCTCTCAATCTTTATCTGAATGTCAATCTGTGAAACCAATGAGGAAGGAAGAGAGACATTTTAAGCAGAGAGATAAGGGTGATGAGTATTTAAATGAACGTGTTATTATTCAAGAGAGATGTAAGAGTGAGAGAAAATCTAAGAAATTGCACAGGAGCATCATTACCAATGATTTAGTGATGATAAGAAAAGAGTGGAAAGTGAAAAATCGAGAGGGAGACAAAATAAGCAATGTCCGATGAACGAAATCAGATATGTGCCGCTAAACAAGTTTGTTTCCCTGTGGTTTGAGCTGCCAATTTCCTCTGATGAAATATGGCCCAAAGTTTTCAATGGCAGCAGATTTATCTTGCTGATAATTGTCTTTAGATTATGGATGTTTTTGGAGTGATTTATTGCAGGCAGAAGGTCCCTGTAAGCCCGGTTACAAGGACACCTTTAACTCAGCAGAGATTTTGTTAATATGCCTTTTGAATAAATTAATCTATGTGTGTGTTTGACCCTGCAGTAGGGCACACGGGACACACACACACACACACACAAACACACGGGCAGCTAAATCAAAGCCAACCTTGTAACGATGTTTGCCTTTGGCCCTCAAAGTTTGTTTTATTCAGACCAACTTCTAAACACACACACAAAACTTTTACTTTGTCCCCTTGAACTGACTTTGCCCTCACCTGAATGTACTGTACACTTCCAAAAATATGTGGATTTCTATTTTAGCAGAGTACAGTTTACTATTTTTTATAGTTGGCTATAGTTCAAAGGCTCCAAAAGTAAAAAAAAAAAAAAAAAAAAAAAAATACTTTTTATACCCAGAGAAACAAGGAGTAAACCGGCTGCTAGCCAATGATCTCTCCTGAGAAATTTGTGCTGTTTCAAGTATTTTGATTTATACACTTAATAATACAGGGTTTAATTTATTAACATTAATTAATGCATTAGGTATCATGAAATAACAATGAACTGTAGATTTACAACATTTATTTTCTAGGTTAGTGTCTAGAATGTTAATTTCTCCACATGCTAATGCTTTTTTAGCATTAAAGTTGTATAATAAGCTCATGTTTAATGGACAAACATGAATTAACAATGAGCAGAAGTATATTTATGAATTTACATCAGATTAATAAACACTGTAAAATTGTTGTTTCTTGTAAGTTCATCATGCGTACTGCGTGTTAATGATGTAAGTGTTATATTTTTAAAAAGTGTAATATTTTAATATAAATATTTGGATTTAGTAAAAAGAAAAACATGCTAAGTGTTTAAAATATGGGTGTTGCAGTGAAATTAAATATTAATGTGTGAAAGTCTCACTAATGACACTGATTTACGACGTGGATGGATAAGAGCGCTCTCGTCCCGGTTGCGGGGGACTCTTATTTTGACGGAACGCAGCTCATACGGTGGGGTGCTTCAGAGTGCGCGCGCGCCGCGATCCAGTCTTGCATCAGCCGTCATCTTCAGAGAGAACGAGCTGTGAAATTCCCTGACTAAATTCAGTTTGATCTTCGTTATGTTCCTATGAGTGTTTAAAGTTGTGTGCGTCCAGAGAGAAAGTGAGTACTATAGATTCCACTGTCACTCAAGCCGAGTTGATTGCTGTTTGCTGAGATAGAGATGTGGAGAGAGTTATGACACAAAGTGGATGCTAATGTGAAGTATAGAAGTATTTGAGTTTCATCCAGTCCAGTACAGTGTAATTATGTATAATTATTATACATGTAAGCTGTGGATTATGTTTCATGTTCTGCTGTATTCAACGGCAACATTGTGTTGATGTTTGGGGAAGCCAATAGTTTTAATGCCATTTATGTTGTTATGAGTGTGATTGTGATAAGAAAGAAGCATTGTTTGTTAGAGCATATCTTTTATTTGTTTGTTACAGACCACACACTCATATGCTGACACTCCTCAGGACATACAGCAAAGACGATACCACTTAGTACCCATATACATGCTCATCTTCGATCTGTGCACAGAGAGCACTGTTTAATACAGCTCATTAGGATCTGGCTCCCCCTCTTCATATGCTTGTATAAATAAATCTGTTAAACTGGATTCCTTCTCCGACTTTGGTGTTCTTACCGACACACCCGGACCAGCTTCACATCATTAGCAACAGCTAGTCCCTTACAGTCCTTAGCCCCTCAGCTACATTTTGGTCCTTCGAGCCGGATACAAGCTGCTCCGGGAACATGCAACAAAATGGTGAAGCATCCTGGGTCCCATCGACTCGACCTAAGAGGCAGCGGAGACCGCCACAGTATCTTGAGGACTATGAGGTTGGTCCAGTGAGACCACAGACACGTCTCATCTTGTACAAGTTTGTTACAGCATATGCATGATCTAGAGGGGTGGAGCTCTCACCATGAGGGAGCGGCTATGATGATGCCCGCTGAAAGAACACATGTCACAAGGTCCCCTCGTCAGGTTCAGTGGGAGTCTGATATTAGTGAGCATGATGAAGACTACTCTCCCAGCTATGATACACGTTCAACTGGCCGACGTGCAGAGTGGACAGACACTCCGACACCCTTTGCAAGAGACGAAAATGAGCTGTATGAGATGCGAAGAGAGAACACATCATTATGCCGATCAGAAGAGAAAAGGCAGAGCGGCCATGCACAGCTTTGGAGTATTCAGAGGGAAATGCATTCTCCGGTAGCCTCAGTTAGGACAGAGCAGGGAGCACGACAAGAATCGTGGCCAGTACCACCCCCTCCTATAAAGGATCACTTTCCGACCCGAAGGGAAGAAGAGGAGTATGACGACTGGCTACCGCCTCCACCATGGCCCTTTGCTGAACCACCATCAATGCCTCCAGAGGGTGAGGAGACCCAGATGGTCACAATGATAGATAGAATGATGAAGGAACTCCAGCTAATCAGAGATAGTGCTGTATCTAACTCAGCAACTAGAAGTAATCTGTCTTCAACCCCTAAGAGACCACCAGCTAGGAAGTTTCATGATACTCAGCCTCTGACTCACGGGTCGCATTTTTACTCACCAGGCATCAGCTCTCCTCCTGTTATGGACTCGGCTAAATCTGGGCCTTTACCTAAACACATACCAGGACCTCACATGACTCATCGTACCCCCTCTCAAGACATACCATACCAGCCTTTATCAGCTATGGTGAAGGAAAAAGAATACCATGGGCCAACGCCGAAAATTCCCCTCTTCATCCATAGGGACCCCATGGAATTCTCCCGCCTGAAGCTTGCCCTAATGAATCTGTTGCCAAGGGATGCCACTGAGCTCTTCAAATATCAGGTTCTCGTGGACCATCTGAGGTTGGAGGAGGCTTGCCTTATAGCCGACTCATACATCAATTCGCATACGCCGTACTCAGACACAATGGCCGCATTGAATGAGAAGTTCGGGCAGCCACATCAAGTCGCCTTAAAGAGGATTGCTGCTGTCATGGACTCACCAGAGATAAGGCAGGGTGATACAGCAGCCTTTGAGAAGTTTGCTTTGCATGTTCAGTCGTTAGTGGGCATGTTAAAGACCCTGGGCTCTGATGGAGAAGTTGAGCTGAGATGCGGCTCACACGTTGCACGGCTGCTCACGAAACTTCCGCCTGAGTTGAGGGCAAATTTCAGACGTCAGATGTTCCATCGACCTGGCTCTACTCATAACCTGCTTGACTTAGCAGAGTGGCTCCAGTATGAGTTGTGGTGTCAAAGTTATGACACCCTATCTGACACCCGAGTCCAAGGGTCACTGAGCCACAAAGCTGAGAAGCGACACAGTAGATCAGCGGCTACCGTGCTACATGGGGCAGAGAGCTCTGGAGGTAGTAAGGCCACAAAGCAAGATGGTCAGAGTTCCTCAGATTTCAAAAGGAGAGGCAAAATAAAGCCGTACTGCCCATATTGTGAGAGTTCAGAACATTTTCTGAATAAGTGCCCAGCCATTCAGAAGTTCACAAGGGAGGAAGTCATAGAGTGGATCAAGGTAAATAAAAGATGCTGGAGATGTGGGAGGGCCCACCTAGCTGCACAGTGCGACCTCAAAAGACTCTGTGACCTGTGCCAAGGAAAGCACTTGAGAGTTCTCCACAGTGTGAACACCCGTCCCACTGCAGAGCCACCCAAAGTAGAGAGTTGTCTAGTGAACAACGGTACCGAGGTTCTTTACCTGGATCGGCCATCAACTTCCACTCGTGTCCTATTAAAGGTTGTGAGAGTGCTTCTTCGGAACAAGGACCGAACTCTTGACACCTACGCGGTATTGGATGATGGATCGGAACGCACAATGCTCCTTCCAGAAGCTGTTGACCGACTTGGTTTGCAAGGTAGACAAGAGGATCTTGTCCTTCGCACAATACGACAGGATGTCCAAACCTTGAAGGGATCATCCGTCTCATTCTGCATATCACCCCTTGCACATCCCAGAAGAAGTTTTCAGGTAGCCGAGGCGTTCACCTCACAGCGTCTCAGTCTTGCTGATCACTCATATCCCATCTCCATGTTGAAGAGGAAATATAAGCATCTGGCAGACCTCCCTATTGAACCATTCGAGCATGTCAAGCCACTTGTATTGATAGTAGCGGATCACCCCCATCTGCTCACTCCAGTCGAGCCAGTGAGGTTAGGCCCTCCAGGGGGACCGGCAGCTATCCGTACAAGACTGGGTTGGACGCTTCAGGGACCGACTCACCTCATCCAGTGGATAGCATGCGCAGAACAGTGCCTCCTTACCAGTGTTTCACCGCAGACAACAGAGTTGATGAGAAATGTTGAGAAACTCTGGCAGATGGATGTGCTGCCTTTTCAGAGGGACAAGATGGCAGAGAGATCGAAGCAAGACAAGGAGGCAATAGAGCACCTGGAGGCAAAGACAAGGAGGGTAGAAGTTGCTGGCATCTTTCGGTATGCTACTCCGTTGCTACGGAAACAAGATATGCCCCTGTTCCACGCATCCAAAGAGGCGGTTCTACTGAGCTTGAGGAGTACAGAGAAAAGATTGGCTAAGGATCCTCAACGTGCCAAAGCTTACTGTGAGGCAGTAAATCAGCTGGTACAATCAGGAGCTGTTAAGAAGTTGGGCCCAGATGAGATCTCAATGACTGGTGAATCATGGTACATACCTCATCACCTAGTTAGCCATAATGGGAAGAACCGGCTTGTTTTCAACTGTTCCTACCAGTATCGTGGACTGAATCTGAATGATGCCCTTCTTCCAGGACCGACCTTGGGCGCATCTCTTCTTGGGGTCCTGCTGCGCTTTAGGCAACAAGCAGTAGCAATTAGTGGAGATATCAGGGGTATGTTCCACCAAGTCCAGCTTCTGCCAGAAGACCGGCCACTTCTCAGGTTTGTGTGGAGAGATATGAAGCGAGAGGATCCCCCTGATACCTTCGAATGGCAAGTTCTGCCTTTTGGTACCACCTGCTCACCTTGTTGTGCCACCTTTGCTCTTCAACGGCATGCTAGAGATCACAGTGTTCCAGGGGATGGTGTCAGAGACTCTGTAGAACGCTGTTTCTACGTTGATAATTGCCTTCAGAGCGTGTCAACTGCAGCTGAAGCCAGAGGATTGGTTGACAAACTCAGGGAGACTCTGGCATCGGGTGGATTTGAGATCCGTCAGTGGGCATGTAACATCCCGAGTGCCATCGGACATCTGCCAAAGGAAGCAAGGTCGGACAGTATGGAGCGCTGGCTCTCACATGATGACACAGGTCTGTCTGAATCAACTCTTGGACTTAGTTGGCATTGGGAATCAGACATCTTGGGGTATAAGAGCCGCCCACTGGACTATGGCATACTGACTATGCGCAATGTGTATAAAGTTCTAGCTCGGCAGTATGACCCTCTGGGTTTCATATTACCCTACACAACCCGCGCCAAGTTGCTTGTCCAAAGAATGTGGGATAAGCACCGTCACTGGGACGACCCCCTTCTTCCTCAGGAGCTCCAGTTAGCTTGGAAAGAGTGGGAAGACGAACTCCATCTGTTGCCTCGCATAACCTTACCTCGATCTTATGTTCCAGCTCACGTGGGTCAAACGGTTGTCTCTAGACAGATCCACATATTCAGCGATGCGTCGGAGAAAGCCTATGGCTCTGTTTCTTACCTGCGGACCGAGGATGCCCAAGGCCAAGTCTACCTGTCCTTCCTGGCAGCGAGATCAAGAGTCGCTCCCCGGCGACGACACTCCATTCCACGTCTTGAGCTCTGCGGTGCTCTAACAGCAGCCCAACTGGCAAAGATGTTGGAAGGGGAGCTGACCTTGAAGATTGATAAGACTATACTTTGGAGTGATTCAACTACGGTGCTTACCTGGCTGCAGTCGGAGTCGTGCCGTTTCAAGGTATTTGTGGGCACACGTGTAGCTGAAATACAGGAGCTCACGGAACCCAGTGCCTGGCGGTATGTGGACTCCTCACTGAATCCAGCCGATGATGTCACGCGGGGTAAGACTCTTGGGGAGCTCGCCGTGCCTAATCACTGGAGTCAAGGGCCCCCTTTCCTCCTCAAGGGACCCCACGAATGGCCATCGCAATTACCTAGGCTGCCTGATTCAGATTTGTCAGAGTACAGGAAGTCAGTTTCCTGTGGTATTGTGACTAACGGTGACTGGCCATGTTCTTTACAGGGTGGCCAACACACTTGGAAGGATCTGGTTGAGGCTACGGTGCGTGAGCTTCACGGGGCGGCAGGACTGGGTAGTGAGGTTACTGCTTCAGACTACCATCAAGCAGAAATGATCATCTACAAGAGAATCCAGCAGGACTGCTTCCCAGAAGAACTGCTCCACCTCAAGAAGGGCAAGTCAGTACCAAATAGTAGTCGACTACTTACCTTGTCCCCAGAGTTAGACCCTGAAGATGCGATCATACGTGTTGGTGGTAGATTGCGGCGGGCTGAAGCTCTCGATTCTGCTTTTAAACACCCGATCGTCCTGGATCCCAGTCATTCAGCCACCAAGCTCCTTATACAGGACTATGACACTCGTCTCTGTCACCCTGGACCTGAACGGGTTTACGCAGAAATGCGTCGCACTTTCTGGATACTGCGCGGGAGAGAGGCAATTCATCATATACAACATCTCTGTAAGGAGTGTAGGAGATGGAAGGCCAAGCCATCGGTGCCCAAGATGTCAGACTTACCAGTGGCCCGTCTGCGTTTATATAAGCCAGCCTTCTATTCCACGGGTGTGGACTGTTTTGGGCCTTTCCAGGTGAAGTTGGGACGCCGCTCTGAGAAGAGATGGGGCATTATTTACAAATGTCTCACCACACGAGCGGTGCACCTGGACCTCTTACACAGCTTGGATTCAGACTCATTTCTAATGAGCCTCAGGAGATTCATTGCCCGTAGAGGTACGCCAGCTGAACTCTACTCGGATCAGGGCACAAATTTCAAGGCAGGAGAGAAAGAGCTTCGTGAGACATTTAATGGTCTATCCTCAGAGCTTCAGCAACTTCTAGCGAAGCAGAAGATTACTTTCCACCTCAACCCCCCAGCAGCACCCCATTTTGGTGGGGCATGGGAGCGAGAGATAAGATCAGTCAAATCTGCTTTGTATACAGTTATAGGAGCTCAGCCAGTCTTTGAAGAAGTACTCCGTACCGTCTTGTTGGAAGTCGAGGCGATACTGAACACAAAGCCACTGGGATATACCTCAGCCAATATAGCAGATCTGGATGCAATCACTCCGAACGTCCTCTTGATGGGGCGGCTAGATGGTGCTTTGCCCCAGGTGGTATACAACAAAAGTGAAGGCTTGAGTAGGAGAAGATGGAGGCACTGTCAGGTCTTGGCAGACCACTTCTGGTCTAGGTTTATCAGGTACTACTTACCCACCCTGCAGCCTCGACAGAAGTGGCATACCACCAATGTGGATCTTGCAGTCAACTCTGTTGTTCTGATGATGGACCCACAGCTTCCCAGGGCTCTTTGGCCAGTCGGCAGAGTGACTAAGGTACATCAGAGTGTTGATGGTTGTGTAAGGTCAGCCGATGTCCGGATCAAGGACAAAGTCTACACCAGACCAGTTGCCCGTCTCATTGCCCTTCCAGCTATCCCAGATTCATAATGGATTCCATCGTAGTGCCTATGGAAGCGGCTGAGCAGTGAGCCTTTCTCAGGAGCAAATTGCATGCAATTTGGGGGCGGCTGTGTGAAAGTCTCACTAATGACACTGATTTACGACGTGGATGGATAAGAGCGCTCTCGTCCCGGTTGCGGGGACTCTTATTTTGACGGAACGCAGCTCATACGGTGGGGTGCTTCAGAGTGCGCGCGCACCGCGATCCAGTCGCGCATCAGCCGTCATCTTCAGAGAGAACGAGCCGTGAAATTCCCTGACTAAATTCAGTTTTGATCTTCGTTATATTCCTATGAGTGTTTAAAGTTGTGTGCGTCCAGAGAGAAAGTGAGTACTATAGATTCCACTGTTACTCAAGCCGAGTTGATTACTGTTTGCTGAGATAGAGATGGAGAGAGTTATGACACGAAAGTGGATGCTAATGTGAAGTATAGAAGTATTTGAGTTTCATCCAGTACAGTGTAATTATGTGTAATTGTGTATAATTATTATACATGTAAGCTGTGGATTATGTTTCATGTTCTGCTGTATTCAACGGCAACACTGTGTGTTGATGTTTGGGGAAGCCAATAGTTTTTAATGCCATTTATGTTGTTATGAGTGTGATTGTGATAAGAAAGAAGCATTGTTTGTTAGAGCATATCTTTTATTTGTTTGTTACAGACCACACACTCATATGCTGACACTCCTCAGGACATACAGCAAAGACGATACCACTTAGTACCCATATACATGCTCATCTTCGATCTGTGCACAGAGAGCACTGTTTAATACAGCTCATTAGGATCTGGCTCCCCCTCTTCATATGCTTGTATAAATAAATCTGTTAAACTGGATTCCTTCTCCGACTTTGGTGTTCTTACCGACACACCCGGACCAGCTTCACCTCATTAGCAACAGCTAGCACCTTACAGTCCTTAGCCCCTCAGCTACAGTTAGTAATTCAATTTTCCTCATGTTGCCAGTACCGCGGCATTCTGTTTTGACCATATTACTCAAACCGTCTCAAACTCATAGTTTGTCAGGTAATTTTCTGCTCGATCTGTGGCTAATAGCACTCACAGCAATCCATTTCCTTTTCGTCTGCCTCCTTTCTAAAGTGCTGCCACTGTCTGCGCGTGTCAGTAAAGGTTAAGTGTCTGAGCCACAGTCAGGCTTTCGGTTTCTAAACTGGGTCGCTGTGCTAATTCTCTCGGCGAACGCGGCCTCCTCCAGTCACGCACATCTCAGGGACAAACCCGGCACAGCAAACTGGGCTGCTCTTGGACACCACAAAACAACAAAAAAACCCCGGTCCACACTCAAAGCCTTGGGTGCAGACCACCGTGCAAGGATTGCATGTCGTCGCAATAGAAAATGTCAAAAGGCTTCCCGTTTTTTCTTTGACCGAGAGTCAAGCGATGGATTTTAAGTGTCGATCAAAAACAGAGCGGTAGCTTCACGTCTCTTGCCTGTCAGCTTCAGTTTGGGTTTCCATTGCCAGCCATTGCTCCCGGGCTTTCCGGTCCAGCGTGAAAATGTAGGGAAAATATCCATTTCAGAGGAGATGAGATAGTTCATGCTCATTGAGGTAGCAAGAGCCTTGTCAAATCCACTCCATTTGGTAACTTGATTTAACATACTTAGATTCAAGGGAGAGCGTCTTCCCCACATGTTCGGCCGCCGCTGTGGGCTAACTTATTCATGAGCGCTTGTAAACAGGCTTCTATGCAAAACAATTGTGTTTGGAGGACCATGATGATGCTGTGCTGGGGTTAACAATCAGAAAGTACTGTGGGCTCCAGAGGTCTCAGGTCATATTTACAGTCGGGGATTGAAAAGCCTGTATTTCCTGTTCTTATTTGTACCTGAGTTGTATGTGTCAGAGATCATATGTGATCATTGGGGACTTTCAGCAGCATTGGCCAGATTTTTTTCTAAGGCTTTAAAATACAAATTGTATCCTATTTGGAATCCCTGAATATGTTAGAAAAACAGCATTGATTTTAAATAGAAATCTTTTTGTAACATTTTAAATGTCTTTATTTCCACTTTTTTGGCTAATTTGATGTGTCCTTGCTAAATATATGAATATAAATGAAGCATTAATTTCAGTTTTAATAGCTTCACCTAAAATATCTAAAACTAAAACTGAAATAAAAATCGTATAGACATATTTTATGTCAATGACAAAAACACACAACAGATTTACTTAAAGTGAAATTAGTATCAAAGCAGAAATATAAATGTATTTATTTATTTAAATAATAATAATAATAATTGCTGTGGTGCTGTAATGAGGATTAGACAATAAAATAATTAAACATTTGAAAATATTAATAATATTAATTGTTTTATGATATGCTTAACATTAAAATAGTAACGTATTATATATAATATATATGATAAAAATATTAGCAAAAGCTATAATAGTATGTCAGTGATGCTAAAATAACACTAATGTAGTCTATATCTATACACACACGTATGTGTATACGTTTCAATTTCAACTCAATTCTGTTCTTTTGAACTTTCTATTCATCAAAAAAATATGTGATAGTTTGTTGTTAACCTAAAACAAGCACTGTAATATATTATGGCACTGATGGTTACCCAGCATCGCTCGCACCGTAAAAGTTGAATCTGTTTAAAGTGGGTATTCATTGTCTGTTGAAAGTGTACATTTCACTGCAAAATTTCATTTTATGTTTGTACTACGCGGCCATGTTTGTTATTGCTATACCATTGATGTTGATTGCCAGTTTTCACTCACTGAGACCTTAGTGGGACATTACTCAAACAAGTAGTGTTGGACATTACTATATATATGTAACATAATACATCTTTGGCACGCCTGTGTTGTCTAGCATTAATAATACGCTGAAGAAATTGCAAGGGCACAAATTGAAGCTTAACAAGAATGCCATGTGTTGCCCAAGACGAAATAGTGTTTCTTTATTCTGAAGGGCTCAGAGTTCAGAGTTGTTTATTCAAGTCTTTTGTTCGTCGTTGAGTTTTGTAAAAAGCTTACAAATCTGACTTCGTAACATTTCCTGACATAAGATGATTTCAAAGCCAATCAAAAGCTACTGTACATTGTTGAAGAGGCCAGCTTTTCACAATCCAAGCCACCAATTTCCACTTTTCTTGCTCTCACAGATTATAATTATAAACTCCTCCATACAATCTAGTGTGTGCTAGTGATTGTTAGGCATCTCGCTGGCTTTCATGAGGCGACACATCGGCAGCCCGCTGGCGTAAGGGAATTTCAGAACGCTTTAGTCTGTCAATCTTAGATAATGATATTTATTTTCTGAAAGCATACAATCGAATGAAAAGGAAATAAAGAGAGCTGTAGAGTTTTAATATATATTGCATTAGATCATAAGTCTGAAAGCAGCCAATCAGTTTATGGATTTATGTCACATAGACACTTAATAGACCTCCAGCTGTATGTTTGATCTCATAGACTTGACAACCAGGTGAAAATATGATGCTGTTTGAGAGATGTGATGAACTGGCTTTGCACATACTGTAAGTTATTTATTTGCATGTGTCATCTGTGTTGTTTTAGGCCTCTGTTCACTGTTATGCACATCTCACAGATCGGTTTTACGTGGCACGAGTGTTTGATATAACTTTTTGAAGTTGAGGGAAGGATATTAATGGTTATGCTTTTTTCCCCATATTTTTTAAGGAGTTGAGGAGGACACCATCTGTGCTCATACAATATAATAAATCAGCCGTATAAATGTATTAACAGGGAGATTTGTTGTCACAACATTAAAAAAGACCTTTGCTAAGGTGTCAGATTTATATTTATATATATTTTATTAGGCTGAGAACAGAGATACATTTACAGAACCTGAGAAAACAAGGATACTGCTCAAGGATTTTCACGATGCAAGACATTTAGACACATTCTTGAAGGAATATTTCAGATTTAATGCAAATGTTGAACTATATCTTTATTAGCATTTGTAGCTAATTTACCATTTATTAAAAAAATGTTTATAGTTAAGGCACTTTTTTATTTTTCATTATTATGTAAGATGTGTAATACTAATAATAGAAATGCATGTACACTTCTGTTAAAAAATGTAATAATCAGAAATGTTTCTTGAGCAGCAAATTATCATGTTAGAATGATTTCTGAAGGATCACGTGCCACTGAAGACATGATGCTGAAAATTCAGCTTTGTGTCGCAGGAATAAATTACATTTTAAAATATATTAAAATAGAAAAGTTATTTGAAACTGTAAATAATATTTCACAAAATTACTGTTTTAATGTATTATTTATATATTAAAAATGCATAAATGGTGAGCATATGTCCATTTTTAAAACTTCATTCAAAAACTTTTGAACTATTGTGTACATATTTTTTTTTTCCTTTATTGAAAAAGGGGGAAAAGTTTCTATGGATGAACTTTGTTATCTAAAAGTCCACTACTAAACAGTCTCGTTCTGCTATTTTTCCATGTGTCATGCAAAAGTTACCTGGTCCTGACATTTTACATTATTTGCATTACACTGCTTATTGTCTTTGTAAAAGTATTGTGTTAAACATGTTTTTTTTTTTTTTTTCATTTTTTACTGACAGAAGAGTCCAGATAGTGGCAATCGGCTGCATGCAACAGAACTTATATTGAACCCAGAATGTGTCTATATGTCTGCCGGCTCGAATCCAACATGCAAGTAGTAATTTACTGTTTCATTTGAGCCACATTATATGTCAAATAAAGCAAAACAATAGCAGCCAACAACACATTGGTGGCCCTGATAACAAAACCAGATACTGCGGCTGTAAATGGAAAGAATGAGGATTTGTGAGAGGGGGCGGAGTGGTAGGGTGGGCGACTAATTAGGCTTTTTTGTGTCTTAGCTGGGCGTGCATTGTGTACAGCATGAGGGTTTTCTGGCCAACATATTACACAGGGATTAAATGAGGAAATGGGGGGCTCCAGTGGACAATATTAAAGCCCTGCACGCAACTATGCCATTGTGGTGACGGCGTTTAATCTGTCAGACCACCACGCAGGCGGGCGGACGGAGGAATAGTGCTAGAGAAAGGCGGAGGAAAGGGCTTTTTCCTGATAAAGGGATGAATTTTATCTCAGCAAAACTGAGCTACACCGTGTCACTCAAAATCTCGGCCCCCTCCCCAACCATCAATATTGGCACTGTGTCAGACATAGTGAGAAACAGTTGGCAAACAAAAGCTATGTTCCTTTATTCCATGCAGCTGCCATCCATATATTGTATTATAATTTATGGAGCTCTGTAGATTCAAATTCATGTGTTTGCCAATGTAATGACACTGGAAGGACGTGAATGGCAGTGTGGTGTTGATAATGAGGGGAAATTATTAAACAAGTTATATAATCAGATTTTTAGATTGGGATTTTCTTTCTCGCACCCTCTTTTTTTTTTTTTGCAGTTAATTTAAACCAAACTCTGCAGACGTGGAAAAACAGGCCTGCCTCCCCATTTGCATCCAAAAACCGAATGTCTTATCTATCAGCCTATTTGCATTGCCATTGTTCTCACGCAACAAACGGGCCGTGTGATAAAAATCCACAAAGCTGCAGCATCACAGCAACTTCATAAGATAGATCAAGTCTGTGTAAAGACTAGAGAACAAGAAAAGCACGCTCGGCTTTTCTCTGGTAATTGCCACACACAAAACATCAGAGTTTCTCATTCAGATGACTTCTTTTTGTCAGAGGCACTGTAAACGCCTCACTCCGCGTGCTTCAATTAGACACGCTTAGATAGGTGACAGCAATTCAATCAAACAATTAGCAGCCATTTAATGCTCATTAACAGAGATGAGTTTGTCTCATTTGATGCGGCTGCACAATATTTCCAAAGGAAAATGCTGTTGGATTTTTGCCGTACACTGACTGTTGCACAATACCAACATGAACACCTGTTGAACAACAAACTTTTAATATGTTATTCCTATCAAATACAAAATGTGAAAAAAATTGACATGCTATGATGAATTAGACTTGCTACAGTGAAAGTCAGTGTTTTTCATCTTTCGCATTCTTACAATATATATAATAGCAATAAGATAATTACAGCCCAATTACATTTGCAAATTCTCTCGGGTCCCCCATGACTCATTATATATATATATATATATATATATATGCATATATATATATATATTAAATATCTAATTCTAATATAATTACATTTTCAAATTCTACATATATATATATATATATATATATATATATATATATATATATATATATATATATATATATATATATATATTGTATATGTATATATACATATACATATACATATATATATATATATAGAATTTGCAAATGTAATTATATTAGAATTAGATATTTAATATAATTTTAATTAAAAAATATATAGAGCCAGATTTACTAGCAGCTTGTGCCAGTGCAAACCATCTTTTGCTGTTAAAATTTGTGCCACTGTTTAATGCCAAAAAAAAGCATGTCTTAAAGCAGGAGGTAATTTGCACTGCGTTTGGTAGATTGAGCTGGTCATTATGGAAATGATCTGGTGGTGTCTGTATTCTTTAATGTGTGCATTGTTAGAAAATCACCTGCAGAATTGTGCTCTAATGCTAATTTGCCCTGTTTATAAATCTGGCCCATAATCTGTTATGAACATTTTGTATTTTGCATAAAAAAAATATTCAATTAGAAATAAATGCTAAATATTTAGACTTTTGGGCTCCATTGTGCATATTTAATGAAAATAAATCATTATTCTTTCTCTTGTAATATTAATTTTTTTTTTTTTTTTATATTACGGCAAGATATAATAAAGGCCATTTTAATCAACTAAGTGACTAGTTTTGCTAAGCCTTTTGCACCAGAAATGGAGATAAATGCTCTTTACGCTCTGTGCCAACTGGGGCGGCATCTAATCATGGACTCGCTTTGCTACATAGCTTACGCCCGTGAAGATTTTAATATCTGAGCTGAGGTCCCTTTTTCCACCAGGATTTGTTAACGTGGTGCCATGTTTCATTTCTGCCTATTAGTGCATGTGAGAGACGTTTAAGAACATAATTAAAGTGGGACGCCCCTGTGGGAGCATTCAGGTAGATTAAACGACTTCATTAGCTTTACGCTACAGCAAGTGTGCGATGTAGCCACCGGACAGAAGCAGTGGTCCGAGGTACAGGGCTTCCCTGCTGGGAGTCGACTGTCAAGGATCGTACAGCGCATGCAGATGCATCTCGTTAGTGAGAGCTACGACGGCTGAGCAAATTATTACCTCGCTGGTTGAGATATTTTTGAGAACTTTTCAAACCAGATTGGACTAGTTTATAGCATTTTAAATGGCCAGTGTTGGTCCGTTCAGTATTTAAAAAAAAAATAAAAAAGCCTAAGGTGGTTTGCTGGTCTTAAATGGTCTGATTTAAAGGGCTAGTTCACCCAAAAATGAAAATTCTATATGTTTCTATAAGTTTCTTTCTTCTGTTTAACACACAAGAAGCTATTTTGGTAACCAAACAGTGGTAGCCATTGACTTTCATAGTATGGAAAAAAATCAATGGCTACGAGCAACTTTTTGTTTACCAACATTCTTCAAAATATCTTCTTTTGTGTTCAGCCCATGGAGGTTTGGAACAACATGAGGGTAAGCAAATGATGACAGAAATGTAATTTTGGGTTGAACTATCCCTTTATTGGTTTTATAGGGGTTTGGAGCAGATTGGGAGATCAGCTAGACTAGCTAAAATCAGATAAGACCTGCAAACCACCTTAGGCTGGTTTAATAGAAGTATGTTTTAATCAAAACAACACAGAAAACCGCTTAAAAAACACCCAACTCTGGTTTCTCTCTCTCATAACTATCAAAAGACGATTCTCATCTCTTGAGCGGACCTCTGGGCCAGGCTCTGCAACATTTACATACACTTCAAACAATATTTATGATTTATGCATTAACATTTGCAAACCCATTTGGATTAGAACATTTTAACACAAACTAATAAACTCATTGTGTTGCATATTTGTCAGGCATACATAAATTAAACAGGTAAAATTTCTGTAATAGTACTAATAAACTGAATGTACACAATAACCAGGTTCATATATTTATCGTCAAAAAAATCACATTTCTATAAATCTCATACATTTTAACTAATTGAATATTGCTAATTCCTCTGTTCATAAATTTGAACTAAATAAACCATTTGTAATTTAATTTAATTTAATTTAATTTAATTTAATTTAATTTAATTTAATTTAATTTAATTTAATTTAATTTAATTTAATTTAATTTAATTTACCAAATGCATTTTGGAAATATTGTGACTATTTAAAATAATAATATTTCCAAAAGGCATTTGGATTAGTCAAATAGTTGCAAATGTTTCTTATCTGTTTCATTTATGTATGACTGAAAAAATAGGGTTTTTAAACCATTTTTAAACAATTTCATACTTAGAAATTGTTAGTAAATTTCACAAATAATTACAGAAAATTAATTAAATGTGACAAATTAAATTAGAACGAGCAGAAAATTTTGTTTTATTTATAACGATTTTTTTGTTATTTTAATTTTTTATTTTTACAGTATATGCATCACATTAATTGTATTGGTTTATATTAAAATGGCGTAATCCAGAAAGAAAGAAATTTTATATGCAATTCATATATATAAATCTTAAATTTATGTGTATATGTACATGTATAAAAAAAGGAAATAATGCAGGATTGGGGTAATGTGGGACTAAAAGAGGACAAACTTTCATTGAACTATTCCTTTAATTGATCCCAAGGCTATAAGAAGAAGTAGTCCATGAGTTATAAAGCCCACAAACACAACCCCCATGCATAAAATAACCATATACCTTTGACACACAAGCATATCTTAATTTGTGAAAATGGCTTGTGCTGGCTTGAAGAAAGCAGCCTAATTCGAAACCAGCCATGTGTAAAAATGTCTGTTTATCCCAGAGGGAGGCTTTTAATGGATATATAAGAGGGCCGTAAGGAGTTAATTGTTTGTGGCTCGCAATCTGATATTAACTACACTGTGTGGCATAGAGCACGAGGGCAGAGAAGTCTATTATCTAGTTTACTCTCAAATACTTGCATTAATACACATAGATAGATGTGTGTGTGGGTCTGTGTGGACGTGCATCCAATTTTGCTTCGGTTTTCTATTTTGGCCCTTAATCTTATTGTCTGTAGTTGTGGTTAGGCTGTGTCCTCCAAAGATCTCATCTTAAACTTTCCAAGCGCAGGAGGGTAATTGCTATCAGATCAATTTACTCAAGAAAAGTGGTGCCTGTTTCTAAGTGCTTGATAGATGGAGACCAACTTGTGTAAATTGGGGGCGACCTTGAAGAGTCATTAACAGTAGAAGGAGAAATGCAGCCGGCGACTTTATTGACTTGGAGAATCCTCGTGATTGTGAAGATATGTGATGTGGAAAAAGATATGAATAAATGATTAAACAGAATTCAAATGATTTGTTAGAACTTCCTTTGAAATGTATTTCCGAACATATAAAACACCCCCTCCTGACTAAAAAAAAAAAAAAAAAATCCATGATCAAAAAAAAACAAAATAAAAGGCACGATTTCGTTTGATTTATGTTAGTTTTGACTGGTCAAATGGAAACAAAATCCATCCCTAAAGTAATAGTTCTCTCAAAAATGAAAATGGCCATCCAAGAGGTAGATGAGTTGTCCTCACCCATCAAAATCTACCCAAATATCTGTGCATATTTCTCTCCTGATTTCAGACAAGCTTTTAAGGTTGAAGTTACCCAACATTAGTTTCTTACAAACACACAACTTTTCACTTCACAAGACGTTAATTGATGGATTGAAGTGATGTGGATTACTATTATTATTATTTTATTTTTATCAGCTGTTTGGACTCTGATTTTGACGGCACCCATTCAATGCAGAGGATCCATTGGTGAGCAAATTATGTAATGAATAAAGTCATCTACATCCTGGATGGCCTGAGACAGAGTACATTTTCAAATAATTTTCTAATTCTTTAAATCAAAACACCCCAGGTGAATAAAGTTATTTTTTCTACTAATAGAAATTACCATTCTTCCCCGGTTGATTGATTGCAATAAGATTTTTTTTATATATATATATTACATGGTAACTAATCTGAACATTAGATACAGCAAGGTTTAAAAGTCTTCATTTTGTTACCATTCTAGAGTTAAAGGTTTTTACAAAAAGGATTGTTAATAGTTTTTATCACTCTATAAATCAGAAAATACTGTGGTGTAAAATTGAGTATAAAAGCTGACAACTGATGCATTAACAAACCCCTCTGTAAAAACCTTCAGAATATAGTTAAGGATAAAACTGTAAAGTCTGATGGATATAAGTGCTACTGAAGTGGAGATTTATGACTCATTTTGAGAAACTGCTTTTGCAAATGCAAATACATAAAGTGCAACAAAATAAACAATTAAGTCTATTTTGCATGTTTTCGTTTAGTCTGAAAAAAGAAAAAAAAAACATGCAATGAAAAGCCAGCCTAATATCTTTAAATTGACCAGTGCATGGAAAAACGTGTTCCAGTAAACCTGCTGTAAACTGCTTTTAAAATAATATGTGGTCGGAATGATAGATGACAAAATGTTCATTTTTGGATGCACTGTGCCTTTAAATCCACAGAGGAGATATTTAGCAAAACCGCAGACGTTATAAGTCTAATATGCAGGTAAATCCTTGTATTGTAATGCAAAATATGATCCACGCTGTTTGAAATCAAAGACCTGTCTATTTAATGACTATCAAAAGGTCATGTCTGTATTCGCCGTTATTGTACTCTTGGTTCTGCTTGAATTTCATGCATGAATTGGCATTTTGATAGTCAAAGCTGAAGCTTGGAGGCCCAAACGTTTGCGAGCAATTCATCTTCTCCCCTTCTTATCCGTCCTTATTTATTTCTTTATTTATTTTTACCCTCTGGTTTTTCGATCTTGAGACTCGTTCCCTTGTGGTTTGAGGGCCAGTCGGCATTAGGTCTTATCGTGGCTGCACGGCTTCGGGATCTGGACGGTGCCAGTCATGCTCGGTATCACTGCTGCTGCTGGGATTTTTGCCTGGGGACGGATTGGCCGGCTCCAAATGTCACTAACCTTGAATAATGTCACCCCTAAAAGTGCTGTCATGGAAAAAAATGGCAGAAGCTTATGCTTTATGATTTGAGAGAAATAATACAGCAGGTGCACAACCTGTGGAAAATCTTTGCCTTTTGATAGTTAAAAGACAATGTGCACCGCAATGCAGCTTCCTCTTCAGTTCATCCAGAAGATAACTCGGCAACAAAAACGGGTCTTTCAGGAATCTGCTTCATGGTAAATGCTCCAGAGAGAATTGATTTATAATGATAACATTCAGTGGGTTCAAGGATTTCAGTCTTGACACGAGCATGAGCTGATGTGCCTCAGAGGAGCATTTATTGCCGTAGGTATGAGATTCTAAACATTATAAAGCAAATTAAAATATGTTTTTGCATGTATATGCAAAGTGCCATTCAAAAGTTTGTGTATATATTTTTTAAATACTTTTATTCAGCAGGGATGCATTAATCTAAAGTGACAATAAATACATTTATAGTGTTACAAAACATTAATAATAAAAAAATACATTTCAAATAAATCCTGTCCATTTGAACTTTCTATTCATCAAAGAAACTACTAATAAAAAATCACTCTTTTTTTAAACAAAAATCTAGTACAAAAGTAGCACAACTGTTAATAAATAAGAAATTTTTATTAGCATATTAGAATGATTTCTGAAGGATCATGTGACACTGAAGACTGGAGTAATGATGCTGACTGAGTTTTGTTATTACGGGTATAAATTTACATTACATTTAGCAGACACTTTTATCCAAAGCGACTTACATTACATTCAGGCTATACATTTTATTTTATTTTTTTTAATCAGTATGTGTGTTCCCTGGGAATTAAACCCACAACCTTTTGCGCTGCTAACACAATGCTCTACCACTGAGCCACAGGAACACAGGAACATTTACGTTACATTAAATTGCTTACAGTGTTGGGAAGGTTACTTTGTAAATGTAATAGGTTATAGTTTACAAGTTACCCTATTTAAAATGTAATAAGTAGTGTAACTGTTTCAATTACTTTATTAAAGTAATGTAACTAAATACATTTGATTACTTTTTGATTATTTTTGTAAATTTCCAATGAGTGTTTTCAACCATTAATTATTTTAAACCATTTAAAGGCCGGTTTAACCTTACAGTTAATCTTCAAAAATAAAGCATATACATAAACCCAAATACCGTCGAGAGCAGTCAATGCAGTTTGGGAAAGAAATCAGTCATATCTGTACGTGTGTGAAAATATTCAGATGTAACCCCCTGTTTTGTAATCGTTAACATTTTCATAAGTAACTGTAATTGAATCACACATCTTTCTCAGTAACTGTAACAGAATACAGTTACATTTATTTTGTAAATAAATTATATAATTACATTAGGTGTAACTAGCTACTCCCCAACACTGATCATATATTATATCACATTAAAATATATTCAAAAACAGTTATTTTAAATTGTAATAATATTTCACAATAATACAGGATTTTTGATTAAATAAATGCAGCTTAGTTGAGTGCAGATTTTTGGAAGGGAACAAGAGGATAGGCATTCATTTTGTTTATAGACCTATATTTATTATATTTAGTATGCCACTGTTTTTTAATCTGTTCCATATTATTTCTTTAGGTGTATCTTGTACCTGTTTGTTCTTTCCCCAATTTTCTTTCCCCAAACTTTTTAAAATTAAAAATATAACTATAAATATTACTTTACCTTCAAAACTTTGAAAACTTCACTGTTGTGCTCTACATTATTCATGAGCTCATTAACATATGACCGCCCACTTAAGATATTTATGCCTATTCAACAACTACTACTATGGTTGTGATTGGTTATCCAATCATGACAGAGGTTATTTAAATATTTTAAATGAGTTTTAAATGTACAGTAACTGTTTAATAGGGTCAAAAATTACATTATGACATTATGACTTATTGGACTTAATAACAGTGCACTTTTGTTAGGCCTTTTAGGGATTTAGTCGTTATGTCATGTTAAAATAACACAGCAGAAGTGTTTGCGTTGTATATTAGAGGCTGAATGGGAACATCTGTTATATGGCTCTCACAGGAAACAATCATTACAGTAACAGTACAGGTCTCCATGCATCTTTAAAATGGTACACTGCTGTGCTGTACGTGTGGCTGCTCCAAATCTAAAGGAGGACAGCAAGTACCAGGCGAATGACACACTAACATGAGTGTACTGGATGCATCTGGACCCTGAGCAATCAGTAACCCTTTCAGTGGAGAGGGGGACGTTTACAGCACATGTGTTTGGAGGACCTGTGATGGAGTGCCCCATTTCCAGCTATGATTTCACAGACAGAATCATTCATCACTCAGACAATCCTCCCAGCTCATTAGCAGCTGTTGTTTGGCTCCCATAAGAGTTCTGAGCTGTTTGTGAGCAAGAAGAGTGTTTCCGTGTGTGTTTTTGTGTGTTTTCAAGGATACTCATTGTGAGTCTCTTAAAGAAACAGTTTGCCCAAATTAAAATCCTATCATTATTTACTCACACTCATGTCACTGCTTTTGTGTTCCATAGAAGAGAGAAAGTTTGAAACAACCGGAGGGTGAGTAGATGATGAGAGAATTTTCATTTTGGATGAACTGTGCCTTTAAAATTATGTGTTCAAATATTTGACCTGTCAACTCTGGACATTTTTAGGGTCATAATCAGACATAATCTTTTGCTTAATACCACATACAGTGTGTACGGAAAGTATTCAGAGCCCCTTAAATTTTTCACTCTTTGTTATATTGCAGCCATTTGCTAAAATCAATTTAAGTTCATTTTTTTTCCTCATTTTTAATGTAACACAGTACCCATTTGCTACATTGACAGCACCCCATTTTTTTGATTTTGACATTATTAACAAGAAAAAACTGAAATATCACAGAATAAGTGTTCAGACCCTTTGCTCAGTATTTAGTAGAAGCACCCTTTTGATTAATACAAACATGAGTCTTTTTGGGAAAGATGCAAAGTTAATCATTCAAGAACAGTTTGTTGTGAACGCCACTCCTTTGGTTATTTAGCTGTGGATTAGGGTCTTGTCTTGTTGGAAGGTGAACCTTCGGCCCATCAGGTCCTGAGCACAGAGGTTTTCGTCCAGGATATCCCGTACTTGGCCGCATTCATCCCTCGATTGCACCAGTTCCTGTCCCTGCAGCTGAAAAACACCCCCACAGCATGATGCCACCACCCACATGCTTGACTGTTGGGAACTGTATTGGACATGCAGGGCCTGGTTTCTCCACAAATACCGCTTAGAATTAATGGCCAAAAAGTTCTATCTTGCATAAGACCAGAGCTTATTTCGTTTTTTAGCAAAACTCCATGCAGGCTTTCACTTGCACTGAGGAGAGCCCGTCGGCCACTAAAAGCCCCGACTGGTGGAGGGCTGCAGTGATGGTTGACTTTCTACAACTTTCTCCCATCTCCCGACTGCATCTCTGGAGCTCAGCCACAGTGATCTTGGGTTCTTCTTTACCTCTCTTACCAAGGCTCTTCTCCCCGATAGCTCTGTTTGGCCGGATGGCCAGCTCTAGGAAGGGTTCTGGTCATCCCAAACGACTTCCATTTAAGGATTATGGAGGCCACTGTGCCTCTTAGGAACCTTAAGTGCAGCAGAAATGTGTTTTGTAACCATGGCCAGATCTGTGCCTTGCCACAATTCTGTCTCTGAGCTCTTCAGGCAGTTCCTTTGACCTCATGATTCTCATTTGCTCTGACATGCACTGTGAGCTGTAAGGTCTTATACAGACAGGTGTGTGGCTTTCCTAATCAAGTCCAATCAGTATAATCAAACACAGCTGGACTCAAATGAAGGTGTAGAACCATCTCATATCAGAAGAAATGGACAGCACCTGAAAATATATGAGTGTCACAGCAAAGGGTCTAAATCAGGGGTGGCCAACCCTGCTCCTGGCGATCGACTGTCCTACAAAGTTCAGCTCCAACCGTAATCAAACACACCTGAAGCAACTAATTAAGGTCTTCAGGGCTCACTAAAAAATTAAAGGCAGGTGTGTTTGATTATAGGTTGAAGCTAAACAACGCAGGACAGTCGATCGCCAGGAGCAGGGTTGGGCAACCCCTGATCTAAATACTTAGGACCATGTGATATTTCAGTTTTTCTTTTTAAATAAATCTGCAAAAATGTCAAAAATTCTGTGTTTTTCTGTCAATATGGGGTGCTGTGTGTACATTAATGAGGAAAAAAAATGAACTTAAATGATTTTAGTAAATGGCTGCAATATAACAAAGAGTGAAAAATTTAAGGGGGTCTGAATACTTTCTGTACCCACTGTAAATCTTGTAATCATTGGCCAAAAAGTTTATTTTAAAATGTCTATTAATATAATTATTGTTGTTGTTGTTTTCAATGATTTACGTTATTTTGGACAAATATTAAAATGTATTAAATTTATTGTATTGTATTTCAGCAGTGTAATTGTGGAAATGTAAATGCATATTAGCAAATGCATTATATTATATTATATTATATTATATTATATTATATTATATTATATTATATTATATTATATTATATTAATTATATTATATTATGATTTATCTAATTTTTTCTACTGATTAATCAGTTGTATTTTTTTATTTTAACATTTATTATTTTTTAAATAATAAAGATAAGTAAACAATAAGTAAATATTTTCAAAGATTTATTTGCAAGTTTTAACAATAATTATACTTTATTATTTTGTATACTGACTAATCTTAGAAGTTGATATAGTACATCTCTTTCAGTCTTATGATTTTTTTATAAGAATATCTTTATTATTGTTTACAAAAGATAAGTAGTCAGTCTTTTCAAAATTTACCAAAATTCCTGTTGTTGTGGCTGCATTTTTTCAATGTACTTAGATTATTTTCAAGTTTTATATTTTGTTACGGTTTGTGGCTGTAGAGAAGAGCACGACACAGGAGTAATCCCCAATAAAAACAGTCTTTATTTTCAACTAAAACTCAATAGACAGGAGAATCACCAGGAGAACTAACAACCTAAACAACATCAAAGCCGGTTGCCACTATGGCTCAGCCATTATAGCTATGGGCAAATTAGGGGCCTACAGGCCAGGATGGGCTCTCTGGAGGAGCAGAGCTGGGCGATGAAGGAGCTTTGGGTGGACCTTTCTGGGACTCAGGATATGCAGAAAAGCTGGTTGGGACCAGCGGAGACTCAGGAGATGAAGGGGAGCTGGACAGGACCAGCAGAGACAAAAGAAAAAAGTGAAAGTGACGTGCCATTCAGCCAAGTATGGTGACCCATACTCAGAATTCGTGCTCTGCATTTAACCCATCCGAAGTGCAAACACACAGAGCAGTGAACACACACAAACACAGTGTGAACACACACCCGGAGCAGTGGGCAGCCATTTTATGCTGCGGCGCCCGGGGAGCAGTTGGGGGTTCGAAGCCTTGCTCAAGGGCACCTAAGTCATGGTATTGAAGGTGGAGAGAGAACTGTACATGCACTCCCCCCACCCACAATTCCTGCCGGCCCGAGACTCAAACTCACAACCCTTCAATTGGGAGTTCGACTCTCTAACCATTAGGCCACGACTTCCCACACAAAGGAGACTTGGGAGGGCTAGACGGGACCAGCAGAGAAGAAGGAGACTGAGGAGACAAGGGAGGGCTGGATGGGACCAGCGGAGACGAGGGAAGGCTGGACAGGACCAACAGAGACGAGGGAGGCTCAGGAGATGAGAGAGGGCTGGATGGGACCCGCAGAGATGAAGGAGACGAGGGAGATGAGGGAGGGCAGGATGAGACCAGCGGAGACGAGGGAGGGTTGGACGGGACCAACGGAGATGAAGGAGACGATGGAGGGCTGGACAATAATTATATTATATATTATATCATATCATATCATATCATATCATATCATATCATATCATATCATATCATATCATATCATATCATATTATATTATATTGTTGTTCTAATCGTAAAAACCTACAAGACCTTGCATAGTCTGGTCATGAAAAACACACTGGCGGTTATTCTTTAGAAACCATATTTATTTAACCATTTACGCAAAGAGTAAAAATCAAGGTCAGTATACAATGGCTGTAAATATTCATTAAAATTCATTGTAATGCAAATGTGGATGCAAGGAGAGCAGTGCTCTGACAGGTGCTGACAAACCAAACAGTGTGCCAATGTGCAAAAAAAAAAAAAAAAACAGAACAGAACACAGCAGCCCTAATGTAGTGTATGTAAACTGCTGGATAAAGAGCAACGGAGTCTCTTCTCACCCCTCAGGCTTTTTTCTTATCTTATCTGCTTAAAAAACTCTTTAAAAAAGAGTTACTAAGTAGAAAGAGTCTTAAAAGCAGGATTTCAGCCCAAACAGGAAAGGTCACTAAAGTTCATCATGATTAAGTCACGTCTGTCTGTCGGTGTGTATGTCGAATGTGTGCTTCTGATTGCGTTGCCAGAGGTATTCTGTCAAAAACTTCAAAGCGCATAGACGTCACTGTACTCCATGAGCGTACGGCCCCAATGTTTATCGTGACCTGCTTTTCAACTCAGGAGCTTTTCAAAAAAACATCAAGGGAGGGAAGGATTAATCGGATCAAGCCAAAAGAAAAAAACATACAAGAATAAATACTGCAAGAAGGAATACATTTTGGACTCCCTGGGGTTTCTGTCAGTGGAGATAAAGAACTTGCTATCACTCTATGTTAATTCTCGATTCTTCTCCTCCCCAAAGCTCAGATTCCTCACCCTTGTACTTGTTGTCCTCACTTGAACATTCGTTTTGCAAACTCTGAACCGCTACACTTGAGCGTGACACTGCTTGCTCACAACCTGTTGCATTTCATTTTGTTCAAGTAATGTTCCAAATTATCAAAAAAATTGTGTTTTCAACCCTTTTTACTTCCATATTGTGATGTATTTCTGGGTTAAACAGGATATTCAGTGAGAAAGCATGTACACTCTTAGAAATAAAGGTTCATAAAGGAGGAAACCTGTTTCCCAAATTGAATAAAAAATAGTTCAAAGCAATTGCGACTTTTTTCTCACAATTGTGAGTTTATATCTTGCAATTTGGACTTTATTTCTCACAATTTGTGGCTTCATTTCTCAGAATTGTGGGTTTATATTCAACCCATGGCAATTCGTACATATTTTACACGGTGGCTAATTTTTGCTAAATCGTATGTATTTTACGAGGTCCCTAATTCATATGAATTTGTACGAATGACCTACCTCTAACCCCGCCCCTAAATCTACCTGTCACTGGGGTCTAGACAAATTGTAAAAAGTGTAAGGTGAGGTCGTATGAATTAGCCAATTCATTAAATATGTAAGAACTAGTTGTGAGAGAGCATTGTTATATCTCACAGTTCTTGAAGAACCATTTTGTTCCAGAGTGAACCTTTCAGTGAACCGTTGTTAAAAAAAAACATTTTTATTTATTTATTTATTTATTTATTTTTAGTGTTAAAAAAATTTTAATAGTCTAAAAATAGTCTATTTTTTTTTTTCCCGCTGCAAAGAACATTTTGTGAAAGGTTCCATGGATATTAAAGGTTCTTTATGGAAACACCTTTATTTTTAGCACCTTAAAAATATTTGGTATATCTTGTATTTTTAACACCCCAGCCTCTACCCCCACCCCCCATCCAAGATGTTCATGTCTTTCTTTCTTCAGTCGAAAAGGAATTAAGGTTTTTGAGGAAAACATTCCAGGGGTCTCATTTATAAACGTTGCATACGCACAAAATAGGCATAGAAATTGCGTACGCAATTTTTCACGCACATATCGGGATTTGTAAAAAATAAACTTGCCGTAAATATAGACCATGTGTCTCTTTCATGGCATGAGAAAAGTAATGAAGTAAGCAACGATTTTAATATATTTTCATTTCGATATACACATTTACATTAAATATTCCACTCTTATTAATGGAGATAAGCACTGAAAATACATAAAGTTCATGTTTCATTCACACTTTAAAAACATTGTTTTTACTACCTCCTACTTCATCATTTTTTTATGATTACGTAATGCATAATTTCGAGCTAGTGCAAGATAAGCATTAGTGGTTAAAAAGTATATACATTTTTATTAATTTTTAGAAAATTACCTATCATTTCACTAGATAGGAATGTTTTCTTTAAAAACCTTAATTTCTTTTTGACTGAAGAAAGAAATACATGAACATTTTGGATGACATGTGGGTGAGTAAATTATCAGGAAATTTTCATTCTGGAAGTGAACTAATCCTTTAAACCTGGAACAGAAAATCTGTTATTTTGATTATTTTATGAATGTCTAAGTGGCAAAGAAGCAGATTGTGGATTGTGCTGAGTTAAACTCTGTTTTTGTGTTTCTATTAGCATGTGAGGTGGGTTTCTACAAGCCTGTTGCAGGAGATCAGCTCTGTGGGAAATGTCCACTCCACAGTCACTCTGAGACACGAGCAGCTCTAACCTGCCCCTGTGATGCCAACTTCTATCGTTCCTCTACAGATCCATCTGCTTCTCCCTGCACAAGTGAGTCTTCATGCTTGCAAATCCTTAGATCAAGAAATCTTCAAACTTAAAATTTCTTTAGAGACTGTGGAAAAAGTATTTGAAAATCCATATCTGGTTGTCGATGTGTAATATACATAATATATAAAACATTTTAAATGCTGCAGGATTTTTTTTCTCTTCACTATCTGCACTTGTATTTTAGTGTATTTTAATCATCTGGTGTTTTGTTGGTTTTTAGAGGATGTACCGGTGTAGATTATTTTATTTTATTAAATGTATTTTATACATTATATAGATGTCATATTATATAAGTAATTTTGATCAGCCTGATCAAAGGAACAAAATGAAATAAATAGATAATATAAAAATATATGATTTATTTTTGATATATGATTTTATCTTATTTAATTTTTTATTTTATTTATTTTTTATACATTATATAAATGTCTTATCATGTAAATAATTTTTATCAGGATATCTGATCAAAGAAATAAAATGATATAAAATAGAATAGATAAAATTAAACTTATATCTCATTTTATTTTTATTTATTTTATTTTATTTTATTTTATACATTATATAAATGTCTTATTATATAAATAATTTTGATCAGCATGCCTGATCAAATAGATAAAATGAAATAAAATATATAAGATAAAATTAAGTAGAATTAAACATATTTCTTCTTATTTTTTATTTTATTTAACGTTATCTGAAGTTTATATTTTACATAAAAAATGTGTGCTTGTGCAATCTGTAAAACAAACTAAAATATTTTGAAATCTAACTTAATTACAATAATATTTTTTAAAACTTCCAAATTCCAAATACTTTCTGGTACCAAAAAATCTAACTTTTTGTTTTGTTTAACTTTTAATGAGTGGAAAAATCATAAGGCAAGATTACTTGTTGAACTGGGGTCGTGTGGTTACTGAAGTGCAAATTCAATCATTCTCTTTTGATCAGCTAGCCTGATAACAACCAATTACCTCAACCTCACTAATTAACCTATAATTAAGAATTGTCTACCTTCACCCTCCCCGCAGGACCTCCATCAGCTCCGGTAAACATCATCTCATCTGTGAACGGCACCTCAGTCAGTCTGGAGTGGGGTTCACCTCTGGACACAGGAGGCCGCAGTGACGTCATCTATGACGTCCTTTGCCAGAAGTGTGACAAAGATGGGGCACAGTGTGAGGACTGTCGGGTGGGTGCCGGAGGGGGTAACGGGGTGGGGAACAGCAATGGGGGTGTTGCGGACACCAATGGAGCTGTTAGTGGGACAGTTGGAGGAGGAGGAGGAATCATGAATGGACTGGTGGTGCCCCGGACAGGAGCGGCCCTGGTTCGCTTTATCCCTCAGCAGACAGGACTTACAGAACCATGGGTGACGGTGCTGAATCTCGCAGCTCACAGTAACTACACCTTCCGTATTGTTGCTCTAAATGGAGTCACGCACCTGAGCAACGAGCCACCACAATCTGTTTTGGTCAATATCACCACAAACCAGGCAGGTAGGAGACACTACTGGGTCATTAAAGTTTGATTGCATTAATTATTCGCATAATTCCTAGATCACTGCTGCTTAGAAATCAAGGTCTTAGCAGCTTATTTGAAACATGGTCAACCTCAGTCAAAGTTTTCTAAAAAGGTTGAAATAGGCCCCACCAGCTAGTAATCTAACTTATTAACCACCTAAACTAATTTGAACCTGCTAATGACCATACTGACCAGTTTTAAATAGAATAGACAATGTGATCTAACCAGGTTAATCTCAGCCAAACCAACTACAGTAATCTAATTGATGAACCTCCTTTTTAGAACTACCTTAAATGACTAGTTCTGAACAGCTTTGTCAAGGTGGTCTACCAGTCCTAACCAGGTAGACCTCCACTAAACCAGCTATTAATCTAATTGATCTAGCACCTAGACAAGTTTGAACTAGCAAAAGATCATGAGTAACCAGTTTTGAACAGCTTAGTCAAGGTTGTCTACCAGTTTTAAACAGTTTAGTTTATGTACCAGTTTAGACATCAGCCCTGACAACATTGAACCTAAAGTAGTTTGAACCATCTAATTAGCATAAATAACTAGTATCTCTTCAAAACCATCTAAAAACAGCTAGAAACCATCTAAAGCTCGTGTGAATAAACAGTTTTGAACAGCTTAGTCAAGGTTGTCTACCATTCCTAAGAAGGATGACCTATGGTCCTTCAGTAAGCTAGTCTAGCTGACTAACCCATTGAAAAAAAAAACAGCATATGCTAGTAAGTATGTTTTGAAGCATGGTAGCTGGTTTGAGCAACTAGTTCCTGCTCATAACCAGCTTATAACCAGCTCATGTACAACTAAGAACCAGCTTAAGTCAGCTCAACTCAGCTGCCATGCTTCAAAACAAACCTAACCAGCATATGCTGGTTTACCAGGTTGACCTCTGCTCCATCAGCAAGCTAATCTACAGTAGCTGCTCATCCACCTAAACTAGTCTGAACCAGCTGAGAAGCATAAATAACTAGTTTTGAACCCATCTAAAAACAGCTAGAAAATCATCTAAAGCTGGGATGAAAACCATCAAATTTGAACAGCTTAGTCAAGGTTGTCTGCCAGTCCTAACCAGAATGACCTATGGCCTGTCAGCAAACTAGTCTAGCTGATTAACCACCTAAACTAGTTTGAATCACATTATGACTATAAATAGCCAGTTTTGAATAGTTTAGTTTAGGTACCAGTTTAGGCACCAGCCCTAAACAGGTTGACCTCTGGCCATCAGTAAACTAGTATAGTTGATCATCTATACTATAAACACTTTAATCTTGACTCCACCAACAAGTACACTTACTAATCAACCACCTAAACTAGTTTAAACCAGCTAATAAAGATAAATAACCAGTTCTGATCAGCTACTGTAGAAACTAGTAGAATGTATTTTCCAGCAAGAATAATACAGTACATTTTATTGTTCCTTATATAATATCAATAATAATAAATATTATTTTTGTTGTAGAATGAATCTGTTGTCTTACTAAAGGGCCCTTCATGTCTTTGTTTTCACAGCCCCGTCTCAAGTGATGGCCATCCGACAAGAAAACGCCAGTCAGAACAGCGTCACTCTTTTCTGGCACGAACCAGCGCAGCCCAATGGAGTCATATTAGAATATGACATTAAATATTATGAAAAGGTAATTTCTTTATCGTAGTGATTACACTCCAGGTCCCAAAAGAGAGATATTTATTCATTAACTGAGAAGGTCTCATCACCGAATGGCTTAACCGCTTAATGAAGGGTCACATTTTATAGACTAGCCTGGAGTCAAATATCTCAGTTTAACCACTTGGTTTATTGGCAGCTCAGGCTAATTGAAAGGAAATTACCAACCAATAGTGCTCTCAGACTGATTTGGCGAGATTATTTAAAGTGACATTGAAGGCAAACACAGTGAGCCCTGCCAAACACTGGAGGGAAGTTAATTGTCGCGTGAGCTGGGAGCTTTGCTGCCTAATGGTGAAAAAAGAGATCTCAGCTGTGACAGAGAATTAGTATACAGTGCCTAGTCAACAATGTCGCTATGTAAATGTGATTTACGTGCATTCCCTGTTTGCCAAGCCGCTGCCCGTGTGCTGATTCCTGGGGAATGGTGCTTAACAAAGACCACGCAGTGTTTTTTGATGGATATATGGCGCTGGCAGTCTCCTCAGGGGACAGAGCAGCATCAAAGGCTTTTTAACAAAGCGAAAAACTCCTCAGAGGACACAGATCACACACACACATTGGTGAAGAAGAGAAAACGAAATGCTAACAGATTAGTGTGCACTTCAGTTTAATCGGTCCAATCCTCCGGCATGGGTCTCAAAACAATGATTTTGTCAGGTCCTGGTGCGAATTGTCCATTATTGTCTGTATTTATGGTTTCAATGACCTTAAATAGAATCTTTATTTGAACATAACCACTCATTGACTTATTGGCCCGTTTTCACAGGACAATGAACAGCAAAGTTATGCTACGCTGAAGTCAAAGAACACTAGCGCTAAAGTGTCAGGTCTGAAGCCCGGCACGAGCTACATCTTCCAGATTCGGGCCAGAACCTCGGCTGGCTGTGGGCGATTCAGCCAGTCAGTAGAGATACAGACCGGCAAAGCAAGTGAGTGTTAAATTATTACTAGTGCCTAGTGCTACTTAAATCATGTAGATTGTTGAGGAGAGATCTGCCATTATTATTATTATTATTTTTTTCAAGTGATTGGACAATTGGATTTTCACCAGAGAGAGTAATATTGTTAATGTGAACAAAACATAAGGAGAAAACAAAAGAACAAAAGTTTGTAATGTTTTTTGTTCTTTTACATACATGTATTTTATATTTTATTATATATATATATATATATTATATATATATATATATATATATATATATATATATATATATATATATATATATATATATACACACACACAGTTGTGCTCGTAAGATTACATACCTTTGAATCTTAATACTGTGTGTCGTTTCCTGGATGAGGCCCTTCATGTGTCCCTTGTTGGTCCTGAGCAGTTCAACTGCCTGCTGTTTTTCAGAAGAATCCTCCAGCTCCTGCACATTCTTTGGTTTTCCAACCTTTTCTGCATATTTGAACCCTTTCCATCAGTGACTGTATGATTTTGAAATCCTTCTTTTCACATGGAGAACAATTTGAAAAATAAAAATGTATACAGTTTACCTTCAGTTTGCATATTCGTGATGCACCTTACACTGATGGTTTTATATGTTGATTTTGTTGTTCACAAACATGCCATTTCTGGCCAGAAGTCTCCTGCAGTGAGAAAACTGGTGATGATTCAAAATGTGTTTAATGATGCGTTTGTGTTGATATTTGGGTTCTGTTTTTCTTCGCCAGCTCCCCTGCGAAATACCAACATGACGATTATCTGGATCTGCATGGCTTCAGTAACGGGACTGGTGACATTTCTGGCCGTTGTCATCTGCAGAAAACGGCAAGAGGAGTACTTTGAATTGTCTGCATTCATTTTCCCTGCTTTATTCTGTTACTTATGTTAAAGATAGTTCATCTAAAAATACATTCTGCCATCATTTACTCACTCTCACATCTTCCAAACCTGTATGGCTTTCTGTCTTTCTTTGTTTCTGTGACTGAATCACTGACTGAATGAGCTAAATTTTTTAATTATTCAGAGTTGAAGCAAATTATTCATTAAAAAAAAAAAGAAAGAAAAAAGATTTGACTCAAAAGAATGATACATTCACAAATAAAACATCTGGATGTTTAGATTTTAGTTGAAATATTTTTTGTGTTGGCGTTGCAGAAGTCATACAGGTTTATACATACATACAGGTTTATATACAGGTACATATAGCAAAGAAATAAAAAATCCCATTCATTTTCTCCATATAAAAAGAAAGTGCTGCAGAATATCACGAAAATCCTGAAGCATTGTGAATGATCCAAAGTTTGAATATTTTGTTATAAAGTTCTAATATATTTCATACTTGCAATCTTATTCTCAATAGTTTGGTTTTATCCCATTGTTTCTGATCTAATCATTTCTTTCATCATTTAAAATACTTTTTTTTGCTTCGAAACAAATGTTCAGTATGATTCATCTCAGAGCTGCTTGATTTGGATCATAACTTGAACTCTCTATTGAAGTTTATGGAATCTCAGTGGAGAAAATGAATGTCAAAACAATGAAAATAGGGTGTTTTCTGTTGCTCTGTTGCTTTTTGATGACAGCAACTTGAAGTTTGTGTTAAATAATGAATTTGATTATACTTTATAATCACTTACTTCAATGGACAGACACTTTCTCAGTTTGTTTGCTATCTATAAGGCAGTGGATTAAGACACAGAAGACGTTTGCTATCCACACATGTTCTTTGTTAATTAAACATCGAGTTAATTAAGTTTTACATGCTTTATTATTAACATGTGGGTTGTATATCACAAGGCCCTTTAAAAAAACACACAATATTTCTGTTTCTTCTTCTGGTTTGCGTTACAGACGTTGTGGGTACAGCAAAGCTTTCCAGGACTCAGACGAGGAGAAAATGCACTACCAAAATGGCCATGGTACGAGAGACACACTTTTCCCCCATGATTTCTCTTTTAATGAATTTTAGGCAGGAAACTATTGCTTTTTTGGTCCAATATCTTGCTGTAGCTGCTGTCTGGGCCCTTCAGAGATTGTGGCTGTGACTGAAAATTGCTTTCATGCTGCAATATGTGACCAAATGCTAATTCTGTTTATTCTAGTATCATTTCCAGAAGCCAGATTTTATATTGATCCCCACACATATGAGGACCCCTGCCAGGCTGTCCACGAATTTGCCAGAGAAATTGAAGCGTCCAGGATCAAAATAGAGAAAATCATCGGTTCAGGTACAGCTGTCCTCGGTGATTGCGTGAAATACACCTGGGCATCTTGGGAATACATGAGAAATGCTTGGAACAAGATCAACAGAATATAAAGTTCTGCTCAAAGAATATGCAAGATGCTTATCAATTTTATTTGAAAAATGATGAAAAACCATGGAAGAAAAATGTGTTACTTGAAATAAAGTAAACATTAACTGCAATAAAGTACAGTACATATATATAAAAAATGATGCTGCTTCATCAGGGCAGTGCTAAAAAACAACAACATATATGTTTACAATTTCTAAGATTTTTTTCTTATTTTAAAAAGCTAAACATCTCGTGAGAACCACTGTATAAATGTATCATTTTAGTATTAATGTTAAAGCGGTCAGGTATCATGTGAATTTCATTGTGAAGGTTGAAAGTGTTTGAATCTAAACCCAGCACGAGTGGACACTGTCCAGTGTCTGATCTTCTTTTCTGGCACACTTCAGGAGAGTTTGGGGAAGTGTGTTACGGCCGGATGAAGCTCCCGGGGAAACGTGATATCCCGGTGGCTCTGAAGACTCTTAAAGCTGGCTACACCGAGAAACAGAGGAGAGATTTCCTGGGAGAAGCCAGCATCATGGCACAGTTCGATCACCCCAACGTCATCCACCTGGAGGGAGTTGTTACCCGCAGTGAGCACATTACAAGACTATCAGTGAAGGGCACTTATTATTGGGAACTCTTTGAAATGTATTATTTTGTGTTAAAAAATGTAGCAGAATGTTTACGCTATATCTTAAAGAGAATATTTGATTATATAATTAAATAAAATGTATATAGATTATATAAGAATAAAGGTTAACACTTTAGTATAGGGACCAATTCTCACTGTTAAGTTGCTTATTAGCATGCATATTATTATCATATTGGCTGTTTATTAGTAATTATAAAGCACATATTCTGCATGACCATATTCTACATCCCTAATCCTACCCAGTACCTAAAATACCTTAATGACTACCTTACTAACTATTAAAAGATAGCAAATTAGGAGTTTGAGGTAAAAGTAATCGTTAATGGTTTGTTAATAGCAAGAATTGGACCTTAAAATAAAGTGTTACCAAAATATATAATATAATTTTTATACTAACTCAGTTTTTATTATTGATTAAATAAAAGTTTAATTAGTACAAAAAATGAAGAGAATGGATTTTACAATTTTGAAATAAATGATTTAAAAATATTTAATATAATTATATAATATACAATTATTAAAAAAAATAATAATCTACCAATACTAATATACTATTTTATATTAATTCAATTTATGTTCACTTGTATCACTATGTATCACTTTGTATACATTTTAATATAAATTTTAATATAAATTTTAATATAAATTTTATAAGAATTATATATATATATATATATATATATATATATATATATATATATAATTTTTGTACTAATTCTTTTTTTAAATCAGTGTTGTATCTTTTTACCAAATTAATTTAAAATGTATTATAAATAAATAATATGTATAAAAATAACAATAAATGTAATATAGTTTATAAGATATTAAATACAATAGTATATATCATTAATAGCTAATTTTTTATCATTTTTATTACATTTTCCCATTAGAATAAGATATATATTACAATATTTTATGTTTGTGTGTGTGTGTGTGTGTGTGTGTGTGTGTGTGTATATATATATATAATTTAAAAAATATATAATTATAATTAAAAAATAATAACTAATTTTTAAAATATATATTTATTCTCACAAATTCGAGCCAGTTTATCTGTGTGATATAGACCACTTCACCTCACACTGGGGTCCTGATCACCCTGTTAAGGTTTATTTTACAATAACAATCAGATACATGTACATCAATACTTTACCCACTAAATAATTCACCCGCAGTTGGGTAAAAAGAAAAGAAAACCCACAGTTCTGTTTCTCTTCATTCACACTTACATCACCTCTCCAATCTCTTGACATCTTTCTCTTGTTCTTTCCCCTGTCTTGGCATTCTCTACCAGGCAAACCAGTAATGATCATCACAGAGTACATGGAGAACGGCTCTTTGGACTCTTTCCTGAGGGTGTGTAAACATGTTTGTGTTTGTTCTCGTATATCTCTGTAGTTTTGCATCGCCTCGCTGAACCTCCCTGTGAACTGAAGCTAAACTTCACAGATTTCTCTCCCTCTTTTTGTTTTTCTTCCTTCGAAACAGAGACATGACGGTCAGTTCACCATCATTCAGCTGGTGGGGATTCTGCGTGGCATAGCAGCTGGCATGACTTACTTGGCTGATCTGGGGTATGTCCACCGGGACTTAGCTGCCAGGAACGTTCTGGTCAACAGTAATCTGGTGTGCAAGATTTCAGACTTCGGTCTGTCACGCGTGCTGGAGGACGACCCTGACGCAGCCTACACCACCAGCGTGAGTTTGTGAAACCGGGAGCATACTCTACAATGCTTGAGCTTTTTCAGACACACTTTGGATGTGATTTCTCCCTAATCTTTATCGTCTTCTATCTTCATTGGATTTTAGGGAGGGAAGATCCCGATTCGCTGGACGGCGCCGGAGGCCATCACATATCGGAAGTTCTCCTCCTCCAGTGACGTATGGAGTTATGGAGTGGTGATGTGGGAAGTGATGTCATATGGAGAACGGCCATATTGGAACCTGACCAACAGAGATGTGGGTCTAAACTACACTATTGGCTACATATATGTTCAGAAAAGTGCAGAGTTATTATAGCTAACTAAAACTGAATCAAAAACCACAGGGGAAAAAAAACAAAACAAAAACAGCAAAACAGACAAATCAGTCCAATTCCCCAACTTTTAATTCAGTTGGATTGTTTTTTCTGCAGGTGATCAAGTCCGTAGAGGAGGGCTACCGGCTCCCGGCCCCCATGGGCTGCCCCGGTGCCCTCCACACCCTAATGCTGGACTGCTGGCAGAAAGACCGCAACGAAAGGCCCAGATTCTGCCAGATCGTCACGGTCCTGGACAAACTGATCCGGAACCCCGAGAACCTCAAGTCAATGAACACATTGTGCAGGTGAGCGGCCAGCAATCGATACGCCGCCTTCAGGGGGATTTACCCGACAAATGCACTTTGTCTGCGTCAGATACGATCCGTTTTAAAAGTCTCGCAAAGTTGACAAGAAAGTTTCATCCGAGTGGCTGGGAGTAAGGCGGGCCGCTTTAAGACGCAAGTGTACATTTTCCAATAAGCTCATCTCAAATAGATGTGTTCGCTGTTAAATAAAAGACCTCTGCGCTATATTGACATTGATCTGCAGAGAACCGAAAAAGAACGCTTCTGCTTTCACAATTGGACTTGTATAAATTGCTCAGCTCGGAGCGCATGTCCTGTCAAGTTGCCGGTGCATATCCAGATGCGCTGATGGGAAGAAATAGGGATTTCATCCCTGTATTAATCTACCCAAACCGGCCAAATATACAGCCCCCCACATACCCACCTTCTCTATCATTTTAACTCATATTGATTTTCTGCCCACACTCGCCGCATTTCAAGGTACATCTTGTACGCGCCCCCTCACTGCCCCTGCTCTCATTTCAGACTAAACAGTCCTTTGATGAACAGAAGTATTCCTGATTTCACCAGCTGCAGATCTGTGGACGACTGGTTGGACACCATTAAGATGGGCCGTTATAAGGACCATTTTGCCGCAGGAGGGTATCTGACTCTTGGACATGTGATGAGCATGAAACAACAGTGAGTTGATTGAGTTCTTACTCCATAACACGATGGAGCGCTTCAGATTGCTAATGCAGAAATGAAGCCTTTGAGATGCATCATCACTGGGTTCCAGGTGGCTACATGGATTTCAGCACCAAGGTAGATGGAGGACAGATTGGAGGTTGCTTAAAGCCTTTGATTTATCGTTACCTCCTAAAGTCAGAGGATTAATGAGCATTAGATGCAGTTTCAGGACGGTGTGTCCATTGTCTGTCCAATGGGTCAGTCAGTGATATACCTATTGGTCCAGTTTTAGGGAATTTGTAGACACTGCAGCCTTCAATCAATAGTTTTAACAGATGATTTCATGTTCTCAAACCTCTGCTCTCGATTTGATTTGTTCCAGATGTAAACATTTCCTATGTATTCTATGTATTCTAGTCATTTCTTCCTATTTTTCACTATATGCCAAGTCTTCTAAAGCCATTTTGTAAGCTTTATGTGAGGAAAAAATTCATATTGTTGTTACTGTTATCTAATACTAAATTAAAATAAAATATTCAAAAATATTAGATGAAAACTTGAACCTAATGAAAAATGAAAATAAAAACTTAAATGGAATATAGAAATGTTGCCTTGCCAACTAATTGAAAATATTTTAGTAACTAGTTAATAGTTATTTATAAAGTTGAAATATTAAAAAAAATAAGGCTACAACTGAAATAAAAAATGTAGTAAAGACAAACTAAAAATAAAATGAAAATAAAGATAAGCAAATTCAAAATATTAAAACAATATTAATAATTTATTAATTACTACAATAGTATTCAAATAATATTAAAATAACACTGATTAGTAATTAATTGAAAGCAGTTTTGTGGTCTTTTAGGGCTATTTTTTCGTATTTTCTCCACATATCCTTAAAGGGGTAGTTCACCCAAAAATGAAAATTCTGTCATTAATTTCTCACCCTCATGTCGTTCCAAACCCATAAGACCTTTGTTCATCTTCAGAACACAAATTAAGATATCTTTGATGCATTCTGAGAGCTATCTGACCCTCCCATAGACAGCAAGGATCCTAACACAATCAAGGCTCAGGAACATAGCAAGGAGATCATTAAAATAATCCATGGGCACATAAGGGGTTCAACCGTAATTTTACGAAACTACGAGAATAATTTTTGTGTGCAAAGAAAACAAAAACAATGACTTTATTCGACAATTCATCTCCTCAGCATCACCCTGTAGAGCCATTTTGGAGAGTACATAAACAACGTATGCAACGTATGTATGCGGATACATTGTTTACGTTCAGATCAAAGTGTAAACAACGCATCCACCTACATACGTTGCATACTTTGTTTACGTATGTGATACTCTCCAAAATGGTGCTACAGGGTGACGCTGAGGAGACGAATTGTTGAATAAAGTTGTTTTCTTTGCACACAGAAAGTGTTCTCGTAGCTTCGTAAGATTGCGGTTGAACCACTGATGTGCCCATGGATTATTTTAACAATCTCCTTGCTATGTTTCTGAGCCTTGATTGTGTTAGGATCCTTGCTGTCTATGTGAGGGTCAGAGAGCTCTCAGAATTCATCAAAAACTATGCAAAGTGTCTTTGCTATCCCCGGTGGTCAATTTTGAACCAAATGCCTTGTTTTGCTCAACAAAATTCTGCTAGCTCATGTTGTTAGAGTTTCTTTATTAGATGTGGTCATAAAATCAGCCATAATGTCTTGAGGGTTTATGTTGTGTATAAAACACATTCTTTCTTGACCAGCTGCAACCGTGCTGTTTGCAAATCATTTGTTTGTTTCAAAGGTTTTTAATGAATCTTTTAACATAAAAAGCTTATAATTGGAGCTGCACAGTTAATTGCATAATTAATCATGTTTATTGTTACAATGGCCATGATTTACTGATCTTGAAAAGGGTCAATTACTGCAATAGAAAGGTTTGTGTAGCATTTAACGAATCGTTCCAGTAACTGTGAAATACTGTTTCTGCCATGGGATATATTTAAAAATAAAAAGGTAATTTGGGACTTTTTGTTCCACAGTTCAGACTTTTTTTCTTATGCTTCCGAGTTAGTCAGAATTGCAATATAAACTCAGAATTATAAAATATAAACATAAATATAAATATGTTTATTAGAAATATAAACTCACAGTTCTGAGAAAAAAGTCTGAATTTTGAGACACAAATTTGCAAATACTTTTTAAATAATAAAAAAGCAGAAGTAAAATCAGAATTCAGTTCAGAAAAAAAATCTGATTTTTATGTATTTACTTCTCTCAGAATTGTTAGATTATATCTGTAGTTAATTACTTGCAAATTCTGACGCTTTTTGCATTTCTTGCTTTCAGAATTGGAAGGAAATAAGTCAGAATTGTTAGATAAAGAGTTGCAAATACCTCTTTTATTTTTTATTTTGTGGCAAAAATAAATAAATAAAGTAAGGGATGTAGACTCAGAATTCAGAGAAAAATCAGAATTATGTGTTAATATCTCTCAATTCAGATTATTTTTTTTTCTCAGAACTCTGAATTTATATATCCAAATAATATCTTGCAAAATTATATATATATATATAAATTGTATTTTTATTTTTTTTTCTGTGACGGAAATAGGCTTCAATAAATAACATATATATCCGCATAAAATTTGTCTGTATCCCAAAAATAATAAGTGTGTTTTAAGCTCACTGAACACATTCCTCAGCTCGTTTGGGATGTTTACATTCATAATACATTCTATGAATCAAATATAATAATCATAATTATGAGGGAAATAAACCATAATCTCCAACACCAGCATCTAATCACATTTCTTTGTCCACTTCTGTCTTAGTGACATCCAGAGGTTGGGAGTCACATTAATGGGCCATCAGAAGAAGATCATGACCAGCGTCCAGATGATGAGAGCCCAGGTACTGAACCAGAGCGTGCCGTCGGTGCACATATAATCACGGACCTCGCCAGAACACAAGTACATATTGATCTGATACATGTTTGGGTCTTGTGTATGTACTTCAAACGACTGTCCCTTCCTAAACGAAAGCTGACATGGACTATTGTTACTGGGATAAGGATGGAGTTTTTTCTTCTTCGGCGGGACTTTCTGCAATTATCTCTTTTATTTTCTTTTGTAAATGTTTGGACTGCCTTAAATGACACATTATTTAAATATTGTTGTACATGGATAAAGATTTTATGAATTATAGAGTCATGAATATGTAAAGATTGGACCTAGTCATGAATATTAAAAAGATGGAAATGAATATGTATAGTGTACGAGTTTCGTCACACCCACCACAGCAGCACAACGGCATGAATGAAACTTCACGAGTGCCACAAATGCTGAGACATTACGCTGAATAAAAGACAAAATTAAAGATGAAACAATGAGACGCCACAGGAGAATACGTGTTAAACTACAAGCATATAATCTACGACGAACCGAGACCCTCAAGAGGAAATATTTGGGCTCCTGACAAAAGCTGCAGAGCGCACAAGAATACAGACAAACGCTGAATTAGTCTCTCTTTTGTCTCTGTGGTCATAAAAAGGGAAAAAGGCAATTATGTATGTCATGTGTTTGATTAAACACTCTGAAACTCAACCTGCTGTTATTTATTGCGTGCAGAACAGCGCCGGATCCCTCTGGAAATGGGAGGAATAAATATGTGTAAATGTTGGTCTGCGGGAAAGCAGAAACACGTTTAACTTTTCCTTACTCTTGAAATCTGCCTGAAATGGAATCTGTGTCGCTGGATTCAGAGTTCAGGCCAGTTTTAAAATATTTATTGGTACCCTTAAAAATCATTGAGTATTCTCAGTGTTTGGGCTGCTTTACATCAAATAAATCATTGGTTTTGCTAAAACGAACACATTAAAGATACAGTAATGAACTTGTGTCTTGCTAAAAGGAGTATCGCACATAATTGTGTGGATGTTGAAATAGTGGGAATGACTCATTTAAAGTCAACATGAAATCAAAACTGACCCTGTTTGCTTGGATAGATGTTGCTGGTCTTATTACAAACGATTCATCGTTGCATGTTTTTCCAAAAATGTTTGTTTTTGTAATTTCCCCCAAATATTCTCTGCCTCTTTCACCAGCTGAAAGGACGTTCTCCTCCAACCACTTTTCACGATTCTGTGGAAGCTTGTTTCTACCATAAAACAAATAAATAAATAAAATAATGGAATTTGCAACTAACTTTTTATCTAACAATTTAGATTTTTTTTCACATTTCCGACAGAAATGTGAGAAAAAAAGTATATAAAGTCAGCATTGTGAAATATAAACAATAAACAACAATTCTGAGAAGAAAAGTAAAGTAAAAAAGAAAAGAATTCCAAGATATAAACTCAGAATTGTGAAATAAAAGTGTGAAAGATAAAGTCGCAATTCCCTTTTTTATTTATTTATTTATTATTATAATGTGGGAGAAGAGATCCCGCCCTACATTAAATTCCCTTGTTGAATTTCCTTTTCAGAGAAGTAAAATGGGTTGTGAATGCCATTTCATGTTGACTTTACAAAAACACTGGACCTCATTTATTTTTTGAAAACAGGGTATTGTCTGTATGTTCATCTTTTTATTTATTAAATTATAATTATTCAGTTTTAATTATTAAAATATCTAATTGTGCATTTGTTTGTAAGACAAAGATTAATGGAGTTAGTTTCCCATGAATCATTTATGTAAATATTAATAAAATAAAAGGTTTTTTTTGCTCTCTCTCTCTCTTTCTCAGTTTCTTTGAAAAAGAGCAATATCTATAAGCAAACTGGGGTGCAAATAAAAACAAAACACTCCTATATTGTAATGTAATCAATCAGAGAGGACATTTAAATGTGGCATGTCATCATCAATATTATCATCATCAATATATTTTTTTTAAAATCCCCCCATTCAAAATAACCCATGTCAACACAACATGAGTAAATCTAAGTCATACAGTATTTTACATCAAATCAATTTGTTCAATGTTTTAATAATTTATTATTTCCTCCATTGTGAGATTGTTGTATTTTTTTAATCAAATTAATTTATTTTTCTATTATTATTATTATTAATTCTCCTTATGATAATGAAGAAAATACTGTGCAAACAATGTTTTAAATTCATAGATATGAATTATCCATTAAAATAATTATGCATTACAAAAATGTCATTTTTTCTTCTTCTGTTGATCATGGTAAATTTTGAGACTTCTTGACAGTTTTTGTGGCATTCACCTACACAAGTATTTGGTGGAACATTATCATGCATTATCAAGTGTATGTGCATATTCTGTCCCAGCTCTCCGGTCTGAACTGCAAGCCGACAGCACTTCAGTGACAGCAGAGCAATTGCTTTTAATGTCCGCTGGGCTTTAGCGCTTTCCTCTGAGAGGTTTCTTCATTATTTTGACATAAAGCTGTGAATTTAATGTCTTAAAAATGATTCATGACTACATTGCATATATCAAGACACTGTCAGCTTGCATTGTCACATTATGAAAGTTGTCATCTACATGGAGACCAAATATTAGCAACTGTTTTGTCTGTGTTTGCCTTTGCCAAGAGTATAACTTGCCCATTTGGATGGTTCTCTGCACACTGAAACCATTCATGCACAAATGTCACCTTGAAGCGGATTATACCCAGAATTCATTTCAGGTGAATGATCACATTTACAGAACCTGTACATGCACAACAAACGTCATTACACTGCAAAACCACTTCACTGTATAAAAAAAAAAAATAATTTTGTGCCATTTTTAAACAAAGTTTTTGCAGGTTTTATGACACTACATTTCAGACTTTTTATGACCAAGTAAAGAGAATATTAGGAATAAGTTGAGTGGAACACAATATCTCAATATGATATTTAAATGATATTTAAATGTAAATGTTGAATATAAGCAATACTTCGTAGTTTGAAAATATATACATATATTTTTATAATTTCTTTCATTACTTTTAACTCCATTGAAATAAATGAATAAATACTATTCTGTCTCGTTTTCCAGTGCAAATATCTCAAGATCCTTATATCAAGATACAATTGAGAAGTAGAATTACATAAAATAAGTGGTCTTGTTTTCTGAGAAACTGATGAAAATTAAGTAAATTTATGATTAAAAAAGAACAAATATCTGCCAACGCCTCAGAAAAATCAACTTAATTCAAAGAGAAAACAAATTTTCATTCCCTATTGACACATGTTTGTTCTTTTTTAAGCATAAACTTAATTGATTTTTCAATTTCTCAGAAAACAAAACTCCATATTTGCATCTCAAGTGTATATGTCTTAGATATTTGTACTGGAAAACAAAAGACGATTTAGATATTCCTTTTTTTGCAGTACATGTAACATTCAATGTCATGTTAGCTTGTATTTCAATGTAATTAGCTTGTAATTTAAAATAGCAATAGATGTGTTGTTAAAAATGTGGATTTGGAGACTTAGTGGTCATTGATGTAAAATGATGAAGAAAGTAAATTTAGATAAACAACATATCTTTGTTATATAATGCAAAGACTTTCAGACATTTTTAAGTCTAACTTAAGTGTCCAAATGCATTTAGTGCTTCTGCTTGAATATAAAGAAACAACTTGTCAACACTGAACTGATTTGCACTTTCCACAGACAGTTAAAGTGACTTTCTTCTGCAGTTAGATGTCAAATATTAGTCTGTCCCACAAAACTCTTAGATGAGACGCATTCAATTCAAAGACAGCCTCGTTTCACAGCCTCAGCCTGTCGGAGATAACAGAGTTCACTGTTGCGGATGTGTGTTGTGGCGATGTACGAAACTTGTCCTCCACCTCTTTCTCATTCCTGTTGAGTGAGCACAGTCAGATAGGACACCGGGAGGTCACACAACAAGCTGTGCTACAATGTGCCGCCCTCCCACACTACATAATGCAAACTGTTAGAATCAGATTATGCCACAGAAGACTTCTTAATATAAGTCAAGGCATTTTAGAGGTGCAATTTTACAGATTACACAAACACTAACATGTTAGTGTAGTTGACAGATATAATCAAGATTTTAAGGGAATGCAAAAATGAAAGAAAAAACTGGTAACATTTTACAATAAGGTTCTATCTGTTAACATTAGTTGCATGAATTAAGAATGGAAAATACTTGTTATTGCAATTCACATTAATTGCAACATTTACTAATACATTATTAAAATCCAAATCTTATCTTTTAATATTAATGGACCTGAACTAACAATGAAGTTGCTTTCATTAATTAACATTAACAAAGATTAGAAATTACTGTAACAAATGTATGGCTCATTGTTAGTTAACTAATGCACCTTATTGCAAAGTGTTGCCAAATAAATAAATAAAATAATAATAATAAGCAGCACAATTGTTTTTAAGATTGATAATAATGTAAAAAAAAAATGTTTTTTTTTTTTAACATGTATTCATGTATTACCATAATAAATGTACAATGTGCTTTCCTGAAAGAAACAACAATACAGTATATTACTGTAATATGATTGTAAAGAAATACAATCATTTAACAGCCTTAAAAATGCTGTGTGACATAAGTTTTACTTCAAATAAACTAGAGAAACTGCTCCAAAGATGATAAACATACATGCATAAACAAACCCAAAATAAATTAAAATAAATAAATAAACCTACATGTAATAACACCATTGATAAATACTAATACGAATAATTTCTGAAGGATCATGTGACATTATAGAAATGAATGAATTTTTCAAATATATCAAAATAGAAAACTGCAACTTTAAATTGCAATAGTATTTAACAATATTATTGTTTCTGTATTTTTTAATCAAATAAATGCAGCCTTAATGAGCTCTTCTTTCAAAAACAGCAAAAACTCTTAATTACCTTCTGGCCACCAAATTTTATATTTTAACTTAAAATCTTTAAAGGCCCTGGAGTGTGACTAAATGAGTTGTATAACATTTTTATGAAAGTGCAAATATTTTAAATAAATATATTAATATCTACCTATCATCCTTGACCATCTATAAATTAAATAATGTTTAAAAATAAAATAATAATATAAAATAATGAAATAAATAAATAATGTTTAGTTTGGATGTCACAGCAACTGCAAGTTATAAAAATAATCCTGATGTCAGAAATCAGGATGCAAAGCATATTCATTATTAATTTGGACAATGTAAACAAAACCATAAATTACTTTTGTCACCAACTGAGTTTAAGACAAATACATTTCAATACGAGTGTCCACAGTTATCCAAAGGAACAAAATGCAAACAGTGGCCTTCTTGTTGTTTCCCAAACATTTGCGATACGTGCAATTTATACAAACTCCTTGATTAAACATTCATGAGCACCTTGAATGTGGTTGTGTTTGCATCGAGTTTGTTGTAGTCTCGGTGCATACATTCGAAAAGAAAAATAACTACATTTGAGTCCACATGACCTGCTTGTACAATGGAAAAGGTGAATTTGTGGCAACGATAAATGTTGGGCTAACATGTAAAAAAGAAAAAGATCACAAATAAGCTGAAAAGAAAATAATTAAAAATGTATGTGCTACAGATATATTCTGTATGCTTCTGTCAACTAGTACTGTATGTAAGCGGCTCTTAATTAGCCTAATGAATCTCATGACTATAGCATGAGTCATAACACTCTCACACTTGCATGCATAAAGAATTAAAGAGATTCACAGTGAGTGACCTAATTACCTGAACAAGTCGAATAAGGATTTCCCTACCCTGAGAGCAGATATTCATAAGTTGCTAATAAAATGTAATAGTGCCCTCATTAGCATATATGCAAATCGGCATCATTTCAATGCAAAACCTTTACTCTGCTGGCCTCTGCGTGCACCCTAACCACTCAAACTTTCCCTTTGATGTTATAAGCAAAGTCTGTCACCAATGATCCTTATTTGCATGAATCTGATACAATCCATGCCGTGCAAATTATCATGCCCTAGGAGATATCAACCAGACAGAGAAGAAATTAAGCTCTAATTCCGACGATAAGATATTTTAAGGGCCGAGAAAATGTATATGGTACGGGCTGAATGCTGAATCGGGCGGTTCCGTGGTGTTGTTGGCCCGGATTAAACCTTGTTAGTCACAGAGAGGCCTGACCGCCGATTCAACTTCACGGAGCTTATTACCGAAAAAAGATTCACACAACAGAGCTCAAAGTGTTTCCGTCAGTTCTCAGATTAACTGTGGCGGAATTTTCTGGACATAACAATTTATGCATAAACCCTAACAATGTCCCCTTCGGTTACATCTTTTCTCTTCCGAGGCTGTGTGTTTTGAAAGCAGTGTGACTATTTGAAAAGTTTGGAACTGTCCTAGTTAACGCACTGATCTTGCCTGTGGTTTGTTTTCCCAGCATGCCGTAGCTCCCCCACCGTTGTAGTACAAGGGGGCGCAGCGATGGGTACGTTACCACAGACGGAGTGTCTGTCTATTCCTTCCAACATTTCTGAAATTCAGATCCATGGATGTGACCTAAAAGTTTCAGACTTTCAAAAATCAAACAGAACATGAGATTTGAATAGTTTTTGAGTTAATAGACATATTCTTGCCCATTGCATCCATTGAGCCAGTGTGTTGCTGTGCAATTTCTAAGGTGTTCTAATGATGGGCCTCTTTTTCCATGTCAGTCTATGGGACTTTTAACTTGTTTTACTTTGATGTGATTGATTAGAAAAGTGCCGTACCTCGCTTTAAGCTTGTCTTGCTATTTACAAAACTATCATATGCCCGCCACATGGTTGAATTACACTGCAATTCAGTGACCTAAATAGAAATGAATAGATGTAAAATCCACATATGGCTGTAGTTATGGATAAAAAGAAGGCAAGCCAGAGTTGCTTGCAAAATTTCACACCTGTATCGCCGTGCATGTTTGTGTGGACAACAACTAAGCAAGACTGATTACCAGTCTGATTACTCTATGCAAATTACACTAATGTCCATGCCAAAAATACATTTTAGGGAATCAGCATGTTTCAATCTGGCTCTCATTAAGCACTCCAATGAGGAAGAGAGGCGAAAAAAAAAAAAAAACGTGTGGAAATGGAGCACAGAATTTATGTGCATTGATCTCCAAACCCCTGGAGCCTCAGTCGTGTCTTAGCCTGATTTTCTCCTCCAGTCTGTCCTCTGGGTGCACATGTTCGCTGGCTGAACCTCTCACCGCTGGTCTGACTCTCCCGTGTGCAACCTACAGGCCAGCATGCTTCCTCACGGGTGTTGAGCAACAGAGCTTTGTGTCTGATAAAATCTTCGCCTATTTGAAGGGAAATAAAAGTTCAGCACTTTGGATGAAAGAGAACCGCTTCTGTCTTTACGGGAACGCATTCTTCAGTCAAATTAGTAACACACTGTGCAAGGTCTGTACCCTAAAACTTTCTCACCTTCAAAACCTGAAACGTCCTTAAGATTAGACAGCATGGTAGCTGTCTAGCTGATGTGTACAATTGTAGTCCATACTGCATATATTAGAACACTGTAGTCCTATATGTTAGAACAGGGGTTCCCAGCCAAACCCCTTTCATCTGAATAATTTACTTGAACTATCCCTGAGATTTCAAGTAATGTTCTAGCTTTTCAGTAAATCAAGATTTTTACAGTTTCTTTAGAAATTGAAAGCTATATATGTCTCTGCAAAAGCAGAAACAAAAATGGAAACGCAAAAATGGAAACGTTTTGGAAACGTTTTGACTGTTTTTAGTGTTTTGAGTGGTTACTAAGGTGTTGCTAGGTGGATGCATAATTATTTATATAATTTATGTCTGTAACTTAGTCATTGTCCCGAATGAGTTTTGCACCAATGTGTTCTAACCTTTTCCTATTAATTATATACTGCAGCTGTAATATACACTGTAAAAAATATTTTTCAAAGTTGTAGATAAATTTAAAAAAGAGAAAATACTATCTTTTAAATTTCATGCCATTTTATGTTACTTGCCATTTCTATGCAATCAAATGATTTCTACAAACAAATTTTCAGTGTACATAATACATATTTATAAAATGTTAAAAATATATTAATATTTACTTGTACGTAATTTGAAAAATATAATGTTACACTATTATAAAGATGACATTTCAAAAATTAAAGAATTAGCTTTTATAACACTAACAAAAATAATCTGGATATGTTCATTTAATAAGATCAGAGAATAGTTTTTTAGTTTTATTTTACAGTTTCAATTTTACAATATATATTCATATTGACATTCCATTACAATCTCTCAAACCCCCTGCAGGTTCATCACAACCCTTATGATAAAGACCTGAACCTGACCCGAACCCACCAGTTTGTATGTAGGTCCCATTAAGCTCGGGTTTGCTAGTAGATCTCTAATTAGAAAAACACAGATGGAGGACTGATTAATCAAAAATGATTCCAGGTGGAGGTCAGAGATTGGACGGAGTTTGTTCCTCATGCATGGTCTGTTTTTCTTTTAAACTTTATTCAGTCTGAGTCACGCAGACTGCGGCACAGCAGCAAGGTCTCATGGGTCTCTCGGCCTGTGAGACTGCCGGAGCTGCACGCACATTCAGACCGGGCCGGTTTTGCATGGAAACATCCAAGTGCCATCACTCCATCACCTGGTCTTGCCATCCAGTCTTACTAATTCCATGCTCTGGCCACCACCAACTCGCAACAGAGAAAATATTACTATTTTCAGCATCATGTAAATGGGCTGCCCTTGCATGTTGTGCTGCATGTGAAGCGTGTTTGTGTCTGTGTGCTTCAGTGGAAGTGAAGCGGTTCGTTTCATTAGCCATGATGTTTCATTCATGAGAGAGCTTTTCACTCAGCCTACACACCGCGAGACTCAGAGTCACGAAACCAGCTGCACATGCAAACGGGCATGAATTCAAACACACAGCACTTCGATCCACAGCTTTCTGTTTCTGGCTCTGCTGATGTTGTTAGACCAGAGCATCATCTGTCATTTTCCTAGACTGCTCATGGACCATATGATGAAGAGCATTCATCTGTAGTATTATTATTGCTGTAAACATTTAATTGTTCTATAGATTAGATGTTTTGAATATTTTAAAAGACAGATACCATTTATTGACATGGTCCAAACCGTGCAAACAGCTTCTTAGCTACCACAATTTTCTAGTCTTTTCAGAAACAGAGAAAATGCAAAATGATGATAAATGAATTATAGTCATCCAAATCAGAACATCATTATTATAATTAAATCAATTATTATAACATAAGCAAATTATCACAAAATATTTTATTAATGTAATTTTTCTAATCCATACACATAATTGTTTCGATAAAATTCAAAAATGCTTTGTAGATTTTGTATTATCCATACATATCTTTAAAACCTGTCCTGTCTCAGATGAAATGTTTTGCATTTAGTTTGTAAATATTACAATACATTTTCAAAAAATGGCACCTATTTCAACACAAAAACTTAAGTTCAGTTGCTGCCTTAATTTTTTTTTAAGTATAATCAACTTGATTGTATATGTAATAAGAACTTAAAAACTTAAATTTAAAAAAAAAAAAAAAAACTTTAATTTAGTTGTAATTACATATAACTTTTTTAAAAGTTGAAATTGCTGGACTTATTTTGAGGAGCTAAAGTAGTTGCCATGACTGATCATTTTTTACAGTGTACAATCTCTCAACTCAAATAAACCTTTCAGTCATGATGCATTTTATTTTTTTGTGGTTGTTAATTTTGCCATTTTAAACTTGCTAAATATGTAAGTTTGTTACTTTATACAATGACACTATCTAAATATTAACTTTAGTAGTGGTAGAGTTCTAAAAATAAAGGTTCTTTATTGGCACTGATATTCAAAAGATCAACCTATAACAACCATTTAATCTTTCCATTCCACAAAAGAATCTTAATAAAAGTGGTGCCTGTGGCTCAGTGGTAGAGCATTGTGTTAGCAATGCAAAAGGTTGTGGGTTCAATTCCCAAGGAACACTAGCCTGGATGCACTGTAAGTTGCTTTGGATAAAAGTGTCTGCTAAATGCATAAATGTAAAAGTTCTTCAGGATATTATAATGGTCTTCGTACTCAGAAAAAAAATGTTGACTGCAAAAAACAACAACAATAAAAAAAAAAAAAAACATTTGACTTTGATTCTTTGGGGAACTAAAAATGGTCCCTCTATTCTATTGCATCACTTCCCCTTTTTTTAAGAACCATTATTTTTAAGTGTATATTTAAGTATATACCCTAAGTGTATATTTAAGTATAGACCTGGCAACCCTAAGGTCAACCCATCCAACTTTTTTTCAGCCAACAATCTAAGTTCCAGATGTTGTTTGTCATTTGCTTCCTTCAAGCTGAGACTTAAAATGATAAGAAAGTCACCAAGAGAGAATAGGAGAAACAATTTCAGCAGTGCCACATCTGCGTAGTACAGCTGAAATTGAAGAGACTATGTGAATGCGCCATTTGATTTGATTGCTTATGTAGATAGAGCTGGCAGAATGTTCCCTCTGAGCCTGTTTTTACAGACTTGAGGCAGAAGTATATCCTGTCTGTGTCTACAGCACTTGGAGGAAGACACAAATGCATTACTCATGTGGCACCTTATCAGCTAAAAGAGTTTGGCTATTGGTGCGCAATTAGATGTACTAATCCTTTATTTAAGAAAGAGTAGTGAAACAGCCACCATGTTGGGTGGGCTCTGCTAGTCTTAACCTTGCCTGAGTGTTTTAATGTTTTTGTTTGTGCAATGAAACCCAAGCACCTAAATACCACCAAGAACGTCCATAAAAATTATATTTGTGATTTTTGTCTAAATATATAATGTAGGAGTTAACATTTACAAGGTTGCACAGATGGGAAAAATAGCCCATTTTACAACCTACAAAAAAACCCCGCAGAAACAGTTTTCACTCAAAAATTGCTAGTAAATTTCACAATTAATTATAAAGAAGTAACACTGAATTAAGTATTTTAATGTAAAACCTACTACAATTAATTTTATTTGCAAACTTTGGAAGAAAATAAAAATACTGTGTAGTTTTCATAATCCAATCAAGGCCTGCCCTGCATTATGTCACACTGAATATTCGTTATCCTGACTTAGTAATACCTCACATGAAGCTAAATGTGTTGCAAATGCTTTTTTGTTGTGTTTGCGATTTGTTTTAAGTTAAAAGGCATTATTTGGTTTTGTGGTTGAAGATACTGGCTGATAACCCAATGGTTGTAGGTTCAAATCCTAGAAATCTTCAACATTACCTATAACTTCTAAAAATCAGTTTATTTTTAATCAGAAATAATATGTAAAAAACCAAAGGACAAGACAAAAATATAAACCTGATGTAGTATATGATCATTAACTGGGCTGTAAGTTTTAGATCCCACATTTGACGACAGGAATGTGTTGTAGGGCAAGACGCTTGCCTGACAAATATTATGCGGTGAAGAAGACACACTGACTCCAGTCGACTGCTGAGAACAACAGATGTCACTGCTGGAGACGTCCTTGAAATGACACCAGGATTACAAAATTAATTTGCTCAGATTTGCCCTATTCAGGGGTGAACCAATTAGTAACACTGTTCTTTAAAATGCAACTTACTGACCGTTGCCCTCTTGCACTTTGACCCTGAACGTCCATTAGGCACAGTGAGGTTATGCTGTCATTAGTGATACACATATTTTAGAAGAATTAATTTTTGCACTACAAAACATCATACATTTCATCTTAATATATTGTTAAAATGTGTAAAAGTAACAAGCTGTCAACTTTTGGGATCTGATCCACCTACCTGAGTATTTAAAGTGAATATAAATTATTTGCAAACCATTTCACTTCCACAATGTTTAATTTCAGAGTAAAAACAAAAAAAAAAAAACAATAACTGATTTGATCATACAAAGTGAGTGTTTTCCATATGGCTTTTTTTTGTGGCAAAATATACTGGATGTAGAGTATATGCTTAATATGTAATAAACAGCATGGTTTTAAAATAAAGCTGTAGGGTAATTTAAATATTGACATTCAAAATATATTTAAAATTGGTCAACAAATATATGAGGAAATATAAGTACATTTTAAGATATGTTTGAAAATATATAGCTTGAGAGTCAATGTGGCTTTTGACGTGTCGACCAAAATATTGTTTTAGAGACTTGCTGTTTCAAAGACACATTTTGGTCTCAGAAAACTACATTTTGATGTAATATTATGAAGACGAACTGTAAATGTGGTCCATTTTTGATTTTATGTTGAATTTAAACTCATGTATAATAGCCATAGTTGTTCAAACAAGATTTTCCAATCTCATTCACCCCTCTTCTTCCAAACATTTCCTCTCTTCTTTCCACTATTCTTTCCACTGTCAAAGAGATGCAAAATAAGACATTCATTTGATGAAACATGCTTGTTATTGGAGTAAATATACAAGGCCTGATTAATCACTTGGTTCATTGAAGTGTTACCTGCAGATCCTGCCCTCATTTACATTATTGTGCCCTTGCTAGGATGCCATTGCTTTGGCTGCTGCCCAGCATACGCTTAGCTTGGCAAAAGTCTGGAGCTCCTCCAGCGCCTCCGTACGGCTGGCAGGCGGGCGGCTCCTGGGAGTCAGGATTGTGTGATAACACTTTGAAATGATAGTTTAGCCCAGGAGAGCACTTGACACGCAATATCTTCCCCGCTCCGATCGACAGGCAAAGCAAGCTTAGAGCAGGGTAAACATCGGCTCAGGGCGTAGACACACGGAGAGATCCAAAGGAAAGAGAGCACATCACACGCCGAGATGCAGGAACGCATCCGGTCCGCTGCACAATTACCACTCTGTCCATCACGGGTCTCATCACTGGAGGCTTTCCTCACCCGCCGCAGATGCATTTATTCTCCTCTTGGCCTTTCTGTGATTCAGCCTCGACAGCTGCAAATAGACAGCAGGTAATGTATTGACAGTCTAATAAAGAGTGTTGACACTGGATATAAATCACACAGTGCTGCATGTTTATTTGTGGGGGCGACTCTCACCTCTTTGTCATATTAATAGTTATCCAGATGAGACGAAGAAGGTGTCAAGGGAAGGACGAAAGGTGTACTGGCACTGAGAAAACAACCAATTGAGAGTTTACACTGTTTTCTTCATGTCTCGTGAATAAGTCGAGCTGTCGCTCTCGATAGACAAAGACTGTTAGGCCCAAAATGTACTCAACTGATGGGTCACCAACTGTTTTCTGGTCTGAAATGGGTCATAGACAGCTGGGGAAAACAATGCTATATATAAAAGGCACTACACTACTGTTCTAAAGTCTATTTATTTGATCAAAAATGCAGTAAAAAATTATGGTGGACAAGTAGTGCACAACACAGCAAAATCTCCATAACACAGGGGAAACAAGACACACAACACAATGAAATTAGCATAACACACAACGAAAACAAGTCGCCAACACATCGAAATTAGCACAGCATAAAGGAAACAAGCAACAAAATGGAAATAAGTCGCAACAATAAAAATGAGCATAACACAATGGAAACAAGTCGCAACACAGCAAAATTAGCTCAACATAAATGACGTGACATACAGCCAAGTATGGTGACCCATACTCAGAATATGTGCTCTGCATTTAACCCATCCAAAGTGCACACACACACAGCAGTGAACAGCCATTTCTATGCTCCAGCACCTGGGAAGCAGTTGGGGAGTTCGGTGCCTTGCTCAAAGGCACTTCAGTCATGGTATTGCCGGCCCGAGACTCAAACCCACAACCTTAGGGTTAGGAGTCAAACTCTCGAACCACTTAGATTTTAGATCGCCATTCATTAATTCTAAAGGAAACAAACTGCAACACAATGAAATTAGCACAACACAATAGAAAGAAGCCATGCCGCAACACCGAAATTAGCACAACACAGTGAAATTAGTCCTTTGCGTTGTGTTTTGGTGATTTTGTTGTGTTGTGCACTACTGGACCACCATAAAAACAGTAATATTTGTGAAATATTATTACAATTTCAAATATTACTGTTTTCTATTTGAATATATTTGAAAATGTTGCTGATTTGCTGCTCAAGAAACATTTCTTATCATTATCAATGTTGAAAAGAGTTATGTTGCTTAATATATTTTTGTCGAAATGGTGATGCAATTTTTTTTAGGGATTTTTTTTTGTAAAAATATAAATTAAAATAAAATGCAGCATTTATTTGAAATGGAAATCTTTTATAGAGTAACAATAAATCTGTGTGTCCAATTAAACTCTATTTTTAAATGAGTCTGTCAGTTGGACCTAGAAGTCAGTCTAGTCAATTAATGCAGATGCAATGTGACATACCTTCATTCTCAAAAACCATGAAAAGGACTATCCAAATTAATAGAAATATAACCAGACTGCATGAAAATACGGGTTCATTTGCATTGATGATAAACATCGTTTGAAATTTAAATTGTATGCAATAACCAGTTTTGGAACTATAATGGGTTTGATTTAAAGAATCTAATCTAAATTGCTAGTATGTTTAAAGCTAGCTAGCTGAACAATATCAATCCAGTTTAATGGCGCGCATACATTTAAAGCAAACTCTATCGCCTCCTACAGGACTGAGAGAATGCACATTAAGTATGAACAACTTCACTGTGCATGTGCATTGGCCATATAATTCACATATTAAACTATTAATGGCTTGTTTTTATGTTACTTTTAGGGGAGGGTAATAAACTGGTGTGCATCAAATGTGATTTAGTAAATATACAGAGATATCTCACTTACTTGCAACTATTTGCTTGAAACTAATATATTTAATAAAATATTCATTATAATCAATGCCTCAAGCCTTGTCAAATCCAGTTAATAGTACATAATCACTTGGCCAGCAGTGATGCTGAACTGAGCACTGTTTCTTTCAGCAAATGAATATAGGTTGTATATTAAGTCTGTCAGAAGACAGAACAGATAAAAAAAAAAAAAAAAAAAAAACTTTCATGTCAGGTATACTATACATGCTTATGGTAGGAAAAAACATATACATTATTAAATAAGTACTACATCGAGTACTGTTCCAGACTAATGTTGTGCAGCACTCTTTTAAACTTTCAGAGTGAATTTTCCCAGATGTTTTATTCGAGAAGGGTCTGTCTGAGACTCCGGTCGACCTTCACAGCACAGAAACAACCATAGCAGCGGTGAGGGTGGACTGAAAGTGTTTGACAGCTTACATTTAAGGAGATCACAGCAACCTTGGCTGTGTGCAGTCATCACACCAAGGACTTTACTGCTCCAGAATCCATACAAAGTATAGAAGCAACTCCAAAGACCGGCCAGAATATTTTAAAGGAATAGAAGAATATTACAACATTAGAATTGATTATATTCGCTGAATTAGAATCTCATTGAGATGAATGGGAATGCTAACAGATAGCTAGATTACAATAAAATCGATGCTGAAAGAGGGCTTTAAACCATATCTAGACCCAAATATCACAGAGATGTGAGGGAAAAACTTGTTAAATTAATTTATCCTCGAAATGTGGATAAACAATGAGAAAACACTCACAATTCTGAGTTTATATCTCACAACTCACAATTGAGTTTTTTCTCAAAAATTGCAAGTTTGTATCACATAATTCAGCCTTTTCTTTTTAGAATAGCATGTTTATGTTAACTCACAATTGTAAGCAAGTTAACATCACACATATAGACAGAATTACGAGAAAAAAGAAAACTGAGATATAAAATCAGTATTGCAAGAAAAAAATATGCGAAATAAAACCTTTTACCTTTTTTCTTTTTTTTTCTTTTCACTTGGTAGAAACAAGCTTCCATGCTTTTATGCATTCCAGCACAGCTCAACCAATGGTGTGAGTTTGGGGCGGGACTATCTGTGTCCCTGACCAATAGCAGATGAGAGGAGTGTTCATTTGAAACCATTTGAAAACAGTGACCATTTTTAGATTACACAAAATTTCTTTTAGGAAAGTTCAGCTAGTATTTTGAGAAGTCTAGCGAATAACAGTTATGTTGACACCTCTGACAGCTTATTAGCACCATAACAATGATTTGGAGTTTATCTGAGGTGGATTTGCCATAATTAGATTGTCTCTCGCCCTCCTGCTGCACTTTCATTTGAGTGAAAAATACACATTTTTACTTGTTCCTCTTCAGCCCATAAATACGTTATTAATGAGAGAATAATTTTTTATGGCATGTCATGATAGCAATAAATGACAGAATATTTGCCAGAATTAGTTACTGCCAGGAACACTTGCGGACAGATGGCTGGTCTTTCTAAATAAAAAAAGGAAATTAAATAATTAAGGATGGAGATGAAAACAACAAGACATGCTGCAAGGACACAAAACCTGCCTTTTTTTTAATCAGTGAGTATTTTTAGACTGTTTTACGTTATGTTTGTTAATAAAGAACACTTAGCAGTAATGGTGTCACACGCTAACCTCTGATAACATTTACTCTCGCTTCTCAATAATTAACAGAGTTCTTGATATCTGTCCCCCTGGAGCATTTGCACATTATAGCTAACAGCATTTTAATTATCCTTCATTAAAATATATGACAGTATAAAAACAAAATGTGTTCTCATAGGTATTTATAGGTATTTAGCACACATACATTTTAGTACAATTAAATAGGAACTGAAATATATGCTGTAACCCTGTTTAAAATGTAAATGTAAAAGAATGGGATTGTGCCTGAGGTTTGAACACAAGATGCCAGTTCAGACCATTTTCAGAGGATTCACAAAGTGTACTGCATGTAAATAGTTTTATGTTTCAGATGCTGTCAAAACATGATGATCTCATACATTTCATTGTTTAAATGTACAAAAATGTATGTGTATACGATCCTTTACGAATTTATCTTTGGTTAGCCTCGGATGCTAGTATGGACAAAATTATGATCTAAATCTTATTAATTATAATACTGTTGGGATTATGTTTATGGTAACTAAGTATTCAAAATTGTATTTGGTAATTTAAATAAAATATAAATATTATATTTAAATGAAAACTAGAAATATTTGGCAAATTAATGAAATAAGTTAAATAATGAAATTGCTTAAAATTAAAACTGATAGAAAATAATTGCATAACAAATACAACAAAATTACTTAAATTAAAATGAAAACTGAAAATATTAAAAGCGAATATACTATATGTGACCCTGGACCACAAAACCAGTCTTAAGTCGCTGGGGTATATTTGCAGTAATAGCCAAAAATACATTGTATGGGTCAAAATTATAGATTTTTATGCCAAAAATCATTAGGATATTAAGTAAAGATCATGTTCCATGAAGATATTTAGTAAATTTTCTACCGTAAATATATCAAGACTTCATTTTGAGTAGTAATATGTTTTGCTAAGCACTTCATTTGGACCCTTCGGACAAATATCGTCCTATCCTAATAAACCATACATCAATGGAAAGCTTATTTAATCAGCTTTCATATGATGTATGAATTTCAAATTCGAAAAATTTAAACTTAGACTGTTTTTGTGGTGCAGGGTCACATAAAACCTTTTTTTTTCAGTATATGGTGCTTATTTCATACTATCACAACAGCAGCAAAAGCAACATAATTTTTTACCAATATTATTTACAATCTGGATTATAATTAAACCCCTCTCTCTCTGACAGTCTGCAATCTATAATAACTGTGTTCCACCCTTTTGGCATCATACAGCTGTGTTATTGTTTTTTCCAGTTTCTAGAGGACCACAAGCTGTCATAAACCCGTATCCATAAACCAGCTGTCCCAAGATCATGCTAAAATTCCCGGCACTCAAGTTCAGTCAATTTGCATTTGACACGTGCCTCGTTGTAACCGTACGCACTGAGCTATGTAATGAGAGGCGGCTGTATGAACGGCTGATTGTCTCCTAGAGTTGATGCATTCTGCTGGGAGGGCAGAAGGTGAAGATCCCAGTGCTGTTACACCTGAGGCAGCTGGTTAAACCCCTTCAGCTGTGGAAGTTACGACACCGCCTCCTCTGACAGGAGCAAACTCCTGATTGAGCTGCGCTTTTGTGCGCCGTCATTATCGTTAAGTAAGCTGCTGTCTCCCTGCCTAATGAAGACTGAGATCATTCAAGCAGGACATTATGAATAAGGTAATCAAAACTGAAGCGTTGCCCTCTCTAAAATTATTTTACGAATGGGTCACATTTATTTATGGATATGAATATGCCAAATTAACAAGTGCGTGTGTTAATTTTGTCTCATAATTGTCCTTTTATTGCGAGTTGCCTTCGTTTACAGATCCTTAAACAGACTCCAAAGATGATTTAAAGTTGATTAGTACTTGTTAGAAAAGCTACATCCTCCTTTAGATTCCCTTATATTGTCTCTTATTGTTTTCTAATTGTCGTTATGCATCCTAACCACAGATTATACACTCATTCACTCCTCAAAATAAAACAGATGCTTTCACATACTCAAAACACCTGCTGGCCACAATTCCAAAATCAGTGGCGATGAGTGTACAAGCCTAGAACTCATAACTGAATAATACACAATCTAATGCCACATTCAAGTCAGAAATGGAAACAGTGACTGGAGTTGAAATTTTATTATATTCTTTGCATGCATTTGTAAATGTAGGAATTAGATATATTTGAGTGCCTAAGCTTACCCCCACTCTAATCCTAACATTTATCCAGTTGGCTTACAAAGTGACTTACAAATATGGAATACAATTAATTCAGGTTAAAGAGACTATAGTAATATTGTGAGTAATACAAAGTTTTAGACATGGTTTAAAAGAGTACAGCTAGAACAGCAAGGCATTAAAGGGGTAGTTTACCCCAAAATGTACCTATTATTTATTTACCTTTATTTACACTTTTTATGATGGATTTTTATGCACTTTATTTTGCTTCAAAATCTCGACAACCATTCACTGCCATTATAAAGCTTGGAAGAGCAAATCAGTTTTTTTATATAACGCTGACTGTATTCATCCGAAAGAAGAAAGTCATATAAACCTAAGATGGCTTGAGGGTGAGGTGTGGCGTGGCTAAGCACTAGGAACAGTAAATGAGAATGTTCTGGAAAGTGTTTTTGTCCCTTTCTGTGATGATACTAAGAGGCGACAAGTCATGGCATAAGGGCTGTTTAGCCCGTGGCTGTTCTGTATGCAAGCATCAATGTCTTGAACTTGATGTGAGTTGTAGCCAGTACATAGAGATAAACAGAGGTCTGACATGGGCTCTCTTGAACTCTTTGAAGACTAGTTCTGCTGCTGCATTCTGAATCAAATGTAGAGGGATGGATGCACATATTGGAAGTCCAGCCAGAAGAGCATTGCAATAGTCCAGTCTAGAAATGACAAGAGCCTTCTTCCATCTTCCTGATATTGTGCAATGCAAATCTGGATGATTGTACTGTCCTAGCAATATGATATTTTAAAGTCAGCAAGACATCCAAGATAAAATCAATTTTTCTGACTGAACTTGATGGGATTAATCACTTATCAATAATATAAAACATCTAACACCTAAGAGGCAGATAAAAGTACATTCACAGGTATTTATTGCAAAAACTGTCCAGAAAACAGTAACACACACACACACACACACACACATATAATGCTGAATAAATTAGTCACAAAGCTATATATGCAAGCTGTAAGTTCAGGTTTGCATATGTATATTTTTAATCACATGCTCAGCTCTTTAGAAATTCATTTAAATAAATGAAATTAAGTTTAAATAGTGGTCACAAAGCTTTTGCATTCAACAAATGGCTTTTTCCCAGGTGTTGGTCGATAAAAGAACATGCTCATAAAAACAACATTTCAAAGCCATGCTTATGGTTTGGACCCTAGAGGTTTTTTGCTGTGTAGTTCTCTCACTGTCATCATAAAAGAAGCTCAAGCTCACTGCTTGGTTTGAGTCCGAGTCAGAGGTCAAGTGTTTGAAGTGAAAAAGCCATGTGAAAATCTTACTAATGTAATGTAGAAGGGCGAAGTGGACTGACAGTCTTTAACAGTTAGCAGAGTTGGTTCGAGCTCTCCTTGACACATCAGAAAAGAAAACACACTTTTTTTTAAAATCACAAAACTCTCTCTCTCTTCAATAAAAATGTTAGGCTGTTCTTAAAAAGATAAATACAATATTTGCTTGTCAGATATGTACAAGTTCTAGAACAATTTTTGAATGAACTTTAGTTGAATTCAATCTTATTTTTATATATTTTACATGCATATAATTTTATTTTAATGTATTATGTAATGAAAATCATTTAAAAAACCTTAAAAATGACCTAAAGTTAAAGCAAAGTGTAAAAATGATCATCGTGCAACGGTGCAAGTAACCTGTCTAACATTTAAAATACACTTCAGAAAATAAACCACAGATGTACATTGGTTTTCTTTCTCTTCCAAACCTTTTAAAAGGCCATATTGCAGTCTAGTTGGACTGTTTTGCCATATAGATTATGGCGTTCGAAAACAGTCTAACCTCTGAAATTAAGGTGACTGACTCGAAGATATTCATTGATGTTTATAATATTCCTTATGCGCAGTGAAGCTCGTGTCCCTGGAATTGACTTCTCAAAAACAGATTAGTGTGGGTTGACTGCTTCAGAAAATTGCTGACCTTTCCCACCTTGTAGCAACTACACACAGTTCTGTCACTGTAACATCTGAAGTGGCCAATAAAGTTTAATCGTCCAAACATTCATTCTTCCATAACAAAGTGCAGAGTCGCCTCTAATGGGAGTTAGGGTCAGGATTCTCTGCTTGTGTCTCTATGCAAGAGCTTTCTTTAAATCTGATGCACACACGCACACATTGTGTTTCCATGTTTTATGGGGACATTCCATAGGAGTAATGGTTTTTATACTGTATAAAACTGTACAAACAATTTTCTATCGGCCTACACCAACCCTACACCTAAAACTAATTAGGAAACTTTCTGCAATTTTAGATTTTCAAAAAAAAAAAAAAAAAAAAAAAAAAAAACATTCTGTATGATTTATAAGCTTGTCCCCACAAGGTCAAAATTTACTGGTATCACTATCCTTGTGGGGACATTTGGTCCCAATAACGTACCAGGTACACACACACACACAAAACACTCACATAGACAGACTTCTAAAGCTGCCTTTAAAATCTAGATGAGCTATGTTTAGAGCTGTTGATTTAAGTTATTAACATTGTTAACAAGTTATTTTAGTTATTTTATAAAATGTCAGAAACAGCAATTTCAGTGTTCAGTGCAGAGTTTATTACAGTTATTACATTAATTTACAATAGACACAATAAACCTTTATATATCAAACATTATTGTTTAATAGTCCAACTATTATTGTAGAATTTTACCTGTATTTGATATAGGTATAAAAGATTCTACTAAAACAACTCCGAATAGCAGCAAGATGAACACTGCAACAATAATACATTAGCATTAATACTAAGTTATTCTTTGACCAGTTGCATTTTTATGAAATGAGAAAGCAAGTCAGCAATGTGAATCGACAGAAAACAAAGCCAGAGATGCACTGCTCTATTTTAGCAATCCTATAAGATCATTGCATAATGTCACACTGCGACATGCATCTAATAAACTTGGTTACGACACGTGTGTAGACTATATGAGGATGACGCCTATTGCCTCGTATGCAACAAAGAGCATGATAAATCACACTTTAGCAGTTGTTGTTTTTATGTGTGCTGAAAAAAAGGTATTAGAGCTTGAGGTAAGCAGTTTTGTGTTTTACCGCCATGTCATGTTGATGTCACATTTTTATTGGTTGGTCAGTAAATGTGGATCGTACCAGCAAACACACTGTGCAATGGTCATGCTGTATCGTAGGCTATCTTTGGACGTGAGAGAGTGACAACGGCCGTCTTTGAACCTTTCTCACTGTGAGACACAGGACCATCGATTAGGAGCCACGATCACAGAAATCACCACGATTGTTTCATGATGCCAATTTTTCATCTGGGACAGCTGAAAATCATGCAGTGTATTTCAGGCTTAAGGACATTACTCTGAATATTGGTCTAATATACAAAGTTCAAAGTATAAAAAAAGTTGTGCACATCTTACAAACCCACACAGGGCTCAGGTGCAGGACACAACATCAAACTATAACAAAAGACCAAACGTATTGTCCCTATATCTTTTTGATAAATTTTGTACACAGAAAGACCACTATTCAAGTGGGACTTAAATATGCCATGAAGGGATATATAAAAGATTTTAAAGGGGGTCTATATGATGGGATTTCAAGTTTTCCTTTCTCTTTGGAGTGTTACAAGCCGTTCATGCATAGATAAGATCCCTAAAGTTTCAAAGACTAAAGTCTCAAACCCAAAGAGATATTAAAAGTTAAGACTTGTCCACGCCCTCCTAAACGCCTCGTTTAAACACGCCCCCACGTCTATGTGTGTGGGAAGACATGTGTGGGAAGATTTGCATAACACCGCCCAAATGTTCACGCAAAGAAAGAAGGAGTAACTTTGATTCTCATTGTAGTATTGTTGCTGCCGCCGTCATGTCGTGGAGACACTGTGTGTTTCATTCTGAAAGCAAAAATATTTTATTTGGCCTTCCAAAAGAGGGCACAACTAGAAATCAGTGGTTAAGTTGTATTTACAACACTGTTCCAGAACAGTTCAAACCAAATATTCGTGTTTGTGCAACGCATTTAATGGAGGACTGTTTCCTGAACCTACAATGTCGGCTGTTCTGACTCACAACCTGTAAGAATGTTTTACTATTCAAAGAATTTGCCACTGATGATTCAAACATGGGTTTTCAGCAGTGTAGAGTAATCTTGTTGTTTGTCGTTTTTCCGATCACAAATGCAGTCAAATGGTTTTATGTTTTGGCGGCGCGATATGCAACGCAACGCATAAAAAATACAGTATAAGTCATAATAATCAGTAATTATGTCCCCACTGGATGCAAGAAATGACTCGTTTGAAATGGGTTTTATTGTTTTTGTCTTGTCGCGCTGGTGTTCTGACAGGGACACACGGCATCAGAGTGTTAACATTTCCATCACACGCTTGAGGTATTCAGCCAATCACATTGCACTGGACAGCTGGCCGATCAGAGCACACCTTGCTTTTCAGAGCGATGAGCCTTGTAAAAATCGACGCATTTCAGAAAGCCGGGGCAAAAATGAGCAACAACAATGTACAGTATGTGGAAAATAATATTTTTTTTTAAACACATTGCATTACACCAACTACACAATATAATGTTCTTTTTAGCAATGTCGTAACCCCTTTAAAATAAATATTGTGGGTATTAATTTGGAAGTGAGGGTTTACCGATCACAATGCAAGCGGGAGAAGCCTCATGTTACGGTCATCAGGATCACAGATAACAACATCCCGGATCAACACTGTTCATGTATCGCAGGGTATGATCAAATTAATTTATATTTAACCAGTTTAATATGAAGAGTTTTGTTTGGGCTTAGGAAATGGAATAAAATAAATTCCATTACCTATCCTCTCAGGATAACTGGAATCACTGTTACAAGTACCCCAGGCACATAATTTTTCCATTTTTGAAGCAAAAAAAAAAAAAAAAAAAAAAATGATGTGAGCTTTGGATCATCAATTGTTTCCCTATGGCACTGAAACCTACAGATGTCCAAGTTCCACTCCCAGTGCAACCGATACTCGACTGCCATTGGCTCATCTGCATTCGAGGGGAGGGGCTTACCGATAGGTCAATTAGGATGACCACCTGTTACTTATAGTTGTACCTCAGTTCACATAATTTGTGCCTGACGAAGACCGCTGGTCGAAACATTGCCATAAATATTTCTTATGGAGCAGTTTTATATCAGTGTGCGGACAATTTGTTTGTTCTAATATACAAATTGCCTATTACTTGATTACAAATTGTGAAATATTGAGATTATCATCACATATGACAGATTTAAAAAAAAAAAACATTTTGGTAATTAAAGTTAGAATTAAAATACATTCAATTAATAAAATTAAAAGATAAATTACAAAGAGGTTACCTGAATAAAATTTAAACTGAAATAAAATAAATGCTGTTTGTATATATATAAATAAAAAAATTAAAAATGGCAAAAGCACATAAGTACTAAAATTTAAAATGAAAACTAAAAATAAATTGTGTTTCACAATATTATTAAAACTATAATGTTATTTAAAAAATAAATAATATAAACAGAAACAGTGTGTTGGCACTTCTGGCGCGAGCAACGGACCCAACGCAACACAACGGATCCACAATTCAGTTCGGCAATGCTTGACGTCACTCCATTCGACGTAAGACCCTTCTGCCCTTTTACAAAAGCAGCAAGGTAATCAAGACCACGTGATAAAGTGATTTTATGATGGTTTAGTGGTTTTGTGTACCAAACAACACTTTTCTCCATTCTCCTCTTATGCATTTCATCCCTTTTTGTCATATAATTACTGTTCTGGCTCCCTGAAAATTCTCCCTCCCTGTGCTACTCTCCATTTCCCTTTCCTTTATTCAGTGCATAATCAGAGTGCCGTTATTTTAAACAATCCATCCTCTGGTCTGAAGGAGGTCTGGGTTGGCCACAGCCAGCCGAGGCTGTGATGGAAACAGTGATTATCTCAGTGGGACGCCCTCTTAGAGCGAGTCAGACCAGACCCTTGATGACCCGTGCAGCCCGTCTGTCTCTGTTTGTAGGGCACCTGAAGTCAATCTCCATTCGAAGACATGGAAATTACGGATGAAGGAAGATGTGCCTCAAATTTACTTGCATTTGCTGAGGTTGATGTGTCCCCTCTGCAGACTCTCCTTTCATCTTTGGCACAAAACTTTTGGAGTCTGTTTGAGTGATGATGAGTGGCAGGTTGTGATGGACGGAGGAGAATAAACACTGGTTGAGATGCGGGGCGGTTCTTACGGTGTGTTTGGAGGTGAGAGAAAGTGGTTTGGATAAGTTTAGCGTTGGCAGGCTGCCTTTAGGGCAGAGCTGTGATCAAAGACTAGACGGCAGGTCAGGAAGAAAAACAAAAAGCTCGGAGCGCTGAAGTCGAAGATGCAGTTAGGAGAATTGACAGACTGAGATGTTAAGAGGATGGGGTCACATGGAGGCCACGGAGATCAGGTGTGGTTTAGTAAAACAAAAATAACATACTTAATCGTAAATATTATCATAATAGCCATCTCAATCTGGCAGACTGATTGGCTGTATTTGCATAAATGGAGAATTAATTGTGTTCACAATTTCACAATTTCTATGATGACATGACTCAAATAGTGCTGGGCAGTGATTAATTGCATCCAAAATATTTGCATGTGTCTCTCTGTGTGTGTGTATATATAAGTGCAAACTATGTAAAAAAGATAACAGACGTAAAAACAGACATACACATACATACAACAAACATAAAGTATAGATATGTTGCAGAAGTAGAAATGTAGATTGTGTATAGAAATATAGACTATGTACATCTGTTGTGCGAGTGTGCAATATTGACTTGTGCAAAACAATAGTATTGTAACATGCAATTTGACTTGTGCAAAAAATAGTATAGTAACATGTAGTAACGGTAACGTGTTCACATGTAGCAGTATATGTAGTATATCTCTATGTGCAAGTGTGCAATATTGACTTATGTACAAAACAATAGTACAGTAGCCTGTAGCAAATTGGAGTGCAAACTACATAATAATAGCAGCAGCGTGTAACATTAACAATGTGCAAATCGAGATGAAGTTACTTGATAAGAAATAACAGCAGTAATATTTACAAATGTGTAAATTGAGCTGTAGCAGTTCAGTCCTCCTATTCTATAAGATAAGTGAGACTAGTCTGTGCCCACTGGCTAACCATTTAAAAGTCTAATGGCTGAGGGGAAGAAGGAGTTCCTTAGTCTGAAAGTCATACATTTCACACTCCTGTACCTCTGTCCTGAGGGTAGGAGTGTGAACTGTCTGTGTTGTGGGTGGGTGGGGTCTTTAAGGATGGAGGCAGCTCTCCTGTGGACTCTGTGATGGTAAATTGCTTGCAGAGAGGGCAGTGGAGTCCTGATGATCTTCTCAGCAGTCTTCACCACGCTCTGTGCAGACATTTGCGGTCCCTTACTGTAGTGCTGCCATACCACAGGGTGATGCAACTGGTCAAGATGATCTCAACAACACAGCTGTAGAAGTTGTTGAGAATCTTAGGTGACATGCCAAACTTCCTCAGCCTCCTTAGGAAGTACAGCCACTGTTGTGCCTTCTTAACCAGCTAGGTGGTGTTGAGTGTCCAGGTGAGGTCCTCACTGATCTGGACCCCCAGGTATTTAAAGCTGTTCACCCTCTCCACTTCAATCTCTTGAATAAACAGTGGCTGATGAGTTCTCCTCTCTTTCCTCGTGTCCACTATCATCTCCTTTGTCTTGTCCATGTTTAGGTTGAGGCTGTTATCCTTACACCATGTCAGAAGACTGGCCACCTCCCTCCTGTAGGCCGCTTCATCCCCGCCAGTGATCCGTCCTATCACTGCGTTGTCATCAGTGAACTTCACGATTATGTTGTCCTTGTGGGAGGCAACACAGTCATGAGTGCACAGTGTGTAGAAGATGGGACTGAGAACACACCTTTGTGGGGTGCCAATTTTTGATGTGATGGTGTCTGAGGTCCTATTTCCAATCCTGACAGACTGCCAGTCAGGAAGTCTAGGAGCCAGTCACAGAGTGTGGGGTGTCGTCCAAGTGCAAACAGTTTGTCGGTGAGTTTATGACCGTGTTGTTGAAGGTGGACCTGTAGTCGATAAAGAGCATCCTGATGTAGGTGTCCTTAATTACCAGGTGAGAGAGGGAAGGATGGAGGGCAGCAGTAATGGCGTCTGAGGTGAACCTGTTGGTCCGGTATGCATACTATAGGGGGTCCAAAGTTTCTGGGATGCTGCTCTGAATGTGGTTCAGCACCACTCTCTCTCAAAACACTTCATGATGATTGGATTGAGTGCTTCTGGCTTGTAGTCGTTCAGACAGATTGGGGGGCTCTTCTTGGGAAGGGAGATGATGGTTGTGGTTTTGTAGCAGGTTGGGACAGTGCTTTGACTGAGGGAGAGGTTGAATTAAAGATTGAAGTGAGCACATCAGCAAGCTCTGTAACACAAACTCTGAGGGCCTGTCCAGGAATGTTGTCTGGCCCTGCTGCCTTGCAGGGGTTGATCTTCCTCAGCGCTTTGTGTACCACAGCTGATGAGACAGGAGGAGGGGGATTGGGTGGTCCGAGTGTGTGTGTGCCTTCTCTCTGTGTCGATGCTGGAGGTCTGGAAGCAGGCATAGAAAGTGTTGAGGTCATCCGGCAGGCTGTCTGAGGGGATGATAGTAGTGTTCGTGGTGGTCCTGTAGTCTGTGATGTGCTCCAGGCCTTGCCACATCCGCCCGGCATCAGCATTAGAGTAGAAACTGTCCAGCTTCTCTCTGTACTGTCTTTTAGCTGCTGTAATGGCTTTCTCAGTCTGTACTGTATAATATATTTAATATATAAAAATAACATATTTTTCTTAAATATATACATTCATGTGTGTATAGACATAATAAATATACACAGTACACACATATATTATGCACATGAAAACTTTTATTTTGGATGCAATTAATCCCTAAAATCTTTGCCCAGCACTAATCTGAAATAATACAATTATTTTAACATAAGACTTTATGGTTACTCTTTATTCTAAGGTGTCATTTTTACAGTGTAATTATACATTTTAGTACTGTATAATATTAATTAATTACATGTACTTACTGTATAGGTAATGTTAGGATTGAGGTATGGCTTAGTGTTACTTGCATGTATTTATGCAGAATTATTTGTTATTGTAATCAAAAGTACATGTAACCTGTGTAACAGACACCTTAAAATTGTATTAATTAACAATTTTTGCTTTTTATCAAATCTTTGAAAGATTTTTTAACCACTAAGCCACATTGTAAATGACTGATTCACTAAACTAAACACAAGTTTTCTCAAGTTCATGTTTCTTTGGTCAAGATATATATATTCTAACTCTGTGTGGTGTGTAAAGTGCCTTGCAGTGCAACCATCTGGTATGAAGACCTCGTCATTTTGAGACACAGCGGGTTGTTTGTTAAAGCTACACTTTGTAAGATGAATTATGATATAATATATTCAAAACACCTGTGGTGTTACGGAAATAACTAGATATTGAGGGCAAAGAACAAAACTGCATCCGTCGTCGTCCCACACCTTATCACTATGAATTATTATTCATAGCATGTGATATTCAGTGGAGTTGACCGATTCGGGTCTGATAATGTCTTTCCTTATGGAATAATTATTTCTTGACCTTTTATTGTTCGTTAAATTTAGAAAATACACCTGCCAATCAGTTACAGTTATTTTACTGATTTGGAACTAGCACTCACAAAGATAAGTGATCAATGTACATCACTCAGAATGATTAATTAGTCATAAAGGAAAATAAAAAAGGTGGAAAGGTTAAATCGACTTAGAGAGACTGCCAGAGCCAATTAGATGCATTATTGTGATTGGTTGAAAAAAGGATTGAATTAGACTTACAGGGATAATTCACCCAAAAATGAAAATTATGTTGTATGCACGTTCACGAGGGAGTGGCGTTCCAGCAGATTACATAAGCGCAGCTTAAGCTCAAGTGAGAATATGCTAGTCTCGCGAGAACCAAATTTTGTTTACAGCAAATGAAAATCAGTCTCCTCTTGGCTTATATCAAAATCCTCAAACATTTTTTTTTACAAATCCTCGTTTTGTACTTCTAATTCATGACAGTTTTGTTTAGCTCTCTCCACTGCACTTCCGCGTTTGTCACTTTTCACCAGAGCTTACGCTATGCCTACGTCAACCGTGCGTATGGCAGTTAGTGGAAGCTAGAGATAATGCTTTATAAAATTGTAAATATGGATATTTTTCTTTCACAAACTCATCTATTCGCTTCAGAATGCCTTTATTAACCCCCTGGAGCTGTGTGGTGCACTTTTTATGATGGATGGATGCACTTTATTGGATTTCTATTGTACTATTGAATATCAACACCCATTCACTATCATTATAAAGCTTGGAAGAAAAAGGGCATTTTTTTGTATAACTCCAGTTGTATTCGTCTGAAAGAAGAAAGTCATAAACAGGTAGGATGGCTTGAGGGTGAGTAAATCATGGGGTAATTTCCATTTTTGGGTGAACTATCCCTTTAAAAGGTTTGCAGGATAGTAATAGAAAGTAAGTAGTTGTAGGTAAATTGCTGTAGGAAATCATTTTCACTCAGAAACAAATAATTTCAAAGAAACAGCAAGTAACACATTAATCAAATTAAATTTAGATAGGCTGAAATAGTTCTGAAAATTTTCTTATTAAACACTCCAGTAATCTTTGTTTCTAAAAGCTAAAACTAGCATACACTATTGATTTTAAAAACATTTCATTTTCACAAAAAAAAAAACAAAAAAAAAAAAACAGTGTATATAATATTCATTTCTAGAGATGGATGGATGGATGGATGGATAGATGCAGTTTGTTGAGTCCTGATGGTAGTTCCAACATCTACCTGGAGGGACTAACCAACAAAACTTTCTTTTAGAAAAAAATCTAGGTGCTAATGAGTGTGTAATTGCAGTTATTTTGATGCATCAGTCAGCGCAGGCAGACACAATCTCATTTGAGAAGTGTTCAGACAGACTGTCAGGGGGGTTGATCCTGGGGTCCAGAGGGAGTGCTGGTTACGGATATGACTGCAACTCACCATGACGCCTCCCATACAAAACGATACAATGAAAACCCTGCAATCAAACAATGACCATTGTTCATATTGATATGTAAATATAATATCCTTGTGTGCCTCTAACAAAAATGTCACATTCTCAGCTCAGACCCGGCGATTGCACTGTGCACTCTTCTGTGATCACTGTGTGAATGCCATATTGTCTGAGCGTTTCTGTCTCTGTGCATCCTTGTCAACGGAGCTGGAACTAGCTGGGTCACGTAGACCAGCCTCAGCCCAAACCAGCTGTCAGCTGTGGGGTTTGGCTCCAGCTGCCGTGAGCCGTTCTGGGCCCGAGCTGCAGGGGTTTTTCTGCCGATAGCTCCTGGAAGCCACAGTCGCTCTCACAGATGCCTAACTAGGATCTCGCCGTGCATTGTCTTTCACCCATTTGGGTGATGTCTGCACTGCATGTTAATTATGAATGTTTATTTTCATCTCCGAGCAAAGTATAATTATGTTTTTTTTTTTTTTTCTCTGTTTGTATTGCACTTGCTATTGTGGACAAGATGTTTGACTATTTGACAGTTATTAGAAATGATTGGCAAGTAATTTTAATGAAAAGTCTTCACTGAACTGAATGAGGCAGATGTTTCAAACTTCCGATCAGCCCACAAACTTCAACGCTTTTTTTTTTTCTTCTTCTAAATTTAGGCGAATCTCAAGAAAACATATCTGGATTATACTGATATTCCCTAACATTTAAAAGGAAAAATATAAAATGTGTATTTTACATGAAGAAATGTAAGTTTTTAGTATGTTTTTTTTTTTATCTTTTGAGTTATGTTTGTTTGTTTTTTGTTTTTGCCATTTTCATCAATCTCTGTAGTGATCTTATTAAAATACAGATTATACACTTGCAATACAATATTTGTAATTAAAATCAGCATATAATAAAGGCAACACAAATGTGTAGGCCTAGAAATACTGGTAAATAAAAATTAAATATATATATATATTTTATAAGAATGAAAACTGAAAATTGAGCAGAACTTTGACCCTGTTCTTTAACCCTGTTAAAGGTCCTTTTGAGCTTCTTTAAAATATAAATATAATTTTTTTACTCAAGTTAAGTAAAATATACTACATGAAGCATTCTAAATACAAAAATTAATTTTATACATGAAAAGTAGAAATAAGTTTTAAAGATGTAAGAAAAATCATAAATCTGTTTGATCCCGTAATAGCCACAATTTATCAATAAATGTGGCCCTCTAGAGAAAAAAAAAAAAGGAAATCCAATCAAGGCATTTCTTTCATGCACACTGATAATATTGGCTTTGAAACTTCTAACTCAAAATTCAGTTATGGAAAAGCAGTCCACACAGTTCAGAGGTGCAACAAACTTATTATTATGCACTTTTTTTCCCTCTCTCAGACAGGTCTGTTGATATAAAGAAATATACTGAGCAGATACAGTCCTGAGACCCTGGCCCTGTTTTGTTTACACCTGTTCCTGGTTTTTAACACAGCATGACAGGCATCCCGCCAGGAAATTAGCTAAAGATAAACACCTCAGCAAGCAGGTGAGCCATTTCTCTCCGGACTGCTTGATTAATGAAGCTCGCGCTGAGATGGAGCACAAAACCAACAGCTCAGAAAAAATAAAAAACACATAATAACAGGAAACGTCATTTAAAAGCAGGATTCATTCAGACATGGGGGTGAAATATAGTTCCTGTTTTTCAACAGATGCCTGCTGGGGGAAAAAGTGTGGAAGGTGGAAAACAGTATAAGATTTTCGAGTCATTTCAGCAGCTATGAGATTTACATCCCCAAAAAGATCCAGGTGTTTCTTCAACTATGGCCACGTTTGGCCATGTAGAAAATAAAACTCATAAAATGCTGTTTGCACTCCCTCACCAGTATAATTTATGTGGACAGACATGCATCATGGGGGATTTATCTTTTTTTTTTTTTTTTTTTTACAATAGTCACCAGAATTTAATTTCTACCACATCTTTAATGGCACTCTGTAATTAAAATAACAGTGGATATTACTTTATAAATAAATAATTACTTATGATAAATCAAATGGATGTCTCTTTATCAATTAGCTGTCACACCTCAAGGACCTGTTTTGTTGTGTTTCCTACCCCATGTGCTCTGTGTGACCTAATTTTGCCTCATGTCTGATTATTGTCATTTTGGCTCAGGTGTGTGTCATTAATTACCCTCATCAACCCTCCTAAGTTGTGTTCAGTTCACTGTTTGTCATTCAGTCTACTATGTCCATACTTTGTGCTACGTGTGTGTTCCTGCCTGTATGTATTGGAATTACCCTCTTGTGGATTAATTAAAGACTATTTGCCGGGGCTTGAGCCCCTGTCCCTTAATTGCCGATGCTAAAGTGCCCTTTCAGTCCGGTCCATGTGTCCCCGACCACGATTTCTACCGAGGGGGATTAACCACCAACCGCAACGTTCCTTAGGAGCTCTGTGAGCTCTGTGAATGCCACTAAATGTAATTCATATTTTTATGATGCATATATTATAATTTGAAGTTTCAAATTCTTGTCTGGGGTATGAGAAAAGTTTCCAAGATAATGACCTTAAAGGGTTACTCCACCCAAAAATGAAAATGTTGTCGTTAATTACTTTTAATTACCCCCATGTTCTTCCAAACCCGTAAAAGCTTCGTTCGTCTTCGGAACACAATTTAAGATATTTTGGATGAAAACCGCCAAGTAAGTAACACTGTCCAGGTCCAGGAAAGTATGAAAAGCATCGTCAGAATACTCCATCTGCCATCAGTTGTTCAATCGTGTAGTGTAGAAATAACCATAGAACCGTAATGACAAAAATGAAAAAAAGAATACTTTTAGTACATGAAGAAAACAAAAATAATGACTTTATTCAACAATTATTCTCCTCTGTGTCTCTCCAAATCAGCATAGTGCCATTTTGACAAATCTGAGCAGTACACAGGCGGCTTACACTCTTCTGTGTCAGCCGAGCTGCGCTGATGCGCTGTTTTCTTTTAAACCAAGTCTAAAGCCTCGCACATTATAGATATACTTTATTATTATGAAACAGTGACATGACGTGTTGCCAAGTATGGTGTCCCATCCAAGTGCAGACACACACAGTAGTGAGCACACACACCATGAACACACACCCGGAGCAGTGGGGTACAAGTCCAACTCTCTATCCATTAGGTTACGACTGCCCCAAAATATTACAATAATAATTATAAAAAATAAAATAATAATAACTCAGATAAACTATATATTGCCGTAGCCATGTGTTTATTAGTCATGTTGAATCAATGAAAGCATTTAAATCTTCTGTTTATTCAGCAACCGCTATAGAGATTTCCTGGGTTTCTTCTGCGAGGTGTATTATTTGTAGGTGAGTTTAAGCGCGAGAGCACCCTCTGGCCTTCGGATGGAGATTTACTACTGATCACAGAACCGTGCTTCACTGAAAGATACGCATGACAATCGCAGCTTCTGTCTAATCGCGATTGCGATCTCATTCCGATTTATCATGCAGCCCTAGTTTGGACTGTCATTCTGATGGCACCCATTCGCTGCAGAAGATCATTTGGTGAACAAGTGATGTAATGCTAAATTTCTCCAAATCTGTTCTGATGAAGAAACAGTCATCTACATGGCCTGAGTGTGAGTACATTTTCAGCAAATTATCATTTTTGGATTAACTATTCCTTAAATAAAAATAAACCTTGTTACTGTACATAAACATGCCTTAAAGAAACACTGCCTTCTGAAGTAAAGATAGAACTGAAACAAAGATCACCTAACTGAATGCGACTGAGTTAAGATATTCTATCCAATCCCAATCAAATTAGGAAATTCAAATGGGATGAAACTACAATGCTTTCAAACATCTCACCCACTGGATTCATTGATGCAATACCTCAAATAAACATTCAAAACACATCCATAACATTCCTGTATTCAGGCATGAGGGATTATGAGAAAAAAAAAACTTTGTAATATTTCAATCCAAATCCATCCAACTGCAATCATATTTCCTTCTGCTTTAAGAAGCGAGCATGCTCCTCTCCAGTGAGTTTTAAGTTAGCCGCTTACAGCTGTTTACCATGAGATTACCGCCGTCCCCTCCATCCTGTTTCTTGTCAGTCTGTGCACACATGTACGGAGGAAACAGCATCTGTTATGTTGTTGCACAGTGATCGTCGGCAGCTAGGAAAGCTTTGATATGCTTACCTGATCAATACGGCCTCTTTGCAGATTAATATGCGAGTTGTGATGTGACCCTCCTCACTTTTTCCACACCGGCCGGGCTGATATTACAACTCTCCCTGCTCTTTCCCATGCTCCTTTGCACATGCACCATAAGCTTTAAATCTACTTGAAAAGGAGACACTGATTAATTAAGACTGAAAATGTAGAATTTAAAGAGCACCTATCATGGAATTTTGAAATTTACATTTCATGTAGTGTGTAACATAGATCTAACTGAACAAAAACATCCTGCAAAGTCTTGAAATATGACAGTGCACCGTATATAAAGTTATTGTCTTTTAAAAGTAAGAGTCGACTCTGAGTCATTTCTATGAATCGTTAGAAGACCGAAGCTTTTTCTCTGACTAGATGACGTCAACTTGTCAAGTTATTTGAATACGATACGCCCACTATTATTGCGCTCCAAGACGCCAGTGAAAAACTAGAAAACATCATGGCGACGAGACGCTGTGTTCTGAAGTGCGACTCAAAAGCAAACTTTTTTCATCTGCCCAAGGATGAGCATTTGAAGACTAAGTGGCTACAATTCATATATACAACTGTACCACAGAAGTATAGTTCGAGCCTTGTGCTTTGTTCACGCCATTGAATGAAGCGATTGCTTTACCAACTTATATGCAATCAAACTTGGATTGCGAGCCGGCTGATATTGAAGGAAGGTTCAGTTCCAAGTGTATTTGCATCAGATTCCTCCTCCGTATCACAACCTGTAACTGTTATTAATAATTGTTGCTTTTACGTTTTATGTAGCATGCTTAATATTTGTTTGGTTTGTTGTGTAATCACCGTTTAGCTTCTAGGTCTTCAATGACAACTGTTATTGAGATATGTGAATTGTTTGTCGTTGTGTTGTCTGATCAGTATTTTAAAGTTGCAAATTGTTTTCTGTGTAGTTGTAGCCCCGTGTAAATAACTATTACTATGTTACTTTTTTTATATATGCTTTCTATCTTTTCAAAGTACATATAATGTGTTTCCAGGTAAAGCACGATATTACTGTCTTACTGAAGTAGTTCTAAAAATTCGCAGTGAACCTAAGAATATGTCGATTATTGTAGACTGACGTCGTTCTAATTACTTTGTTTAATAATAAAGAATGTAGTGTAGCACACAGACTTTATAATAATTGTGAAACTGCTGTTTATTGTGCTGCACTGGCAGTTACAGGGTTAATGCGGGAGAGATGAGTGATTTCGTCGGCTGGTGCTCCTGTGATCGTCTTTTGTCTGTCGTTCTTCAAACATTACAGTAGACACATTTTGGTTTACAAACTGTATTGTTTAATCAGTTAGTCACGTTTTAGCACTCGGCTAACGTATCCACCTAGTGTTCACAGTTTAGCAGCTAAACTTTAGCTGTGGGCACGATTCGCTTGCATAAGTGTTTTTGTATTTTATGTCATTATAAGAACGGATTGACTATATTATGACTATATTAAGGTGCTTTGTCAATGGTAGCGCTGGCTAACTGGCCCAAGGACTCATCTGTGTGCCAATCACAACAGGTTTGGCCAGCTGACCAAACAGAGCAGAGTAGGCTTGAGGAAGGGAGGGGCTTGCTCCGAACTTGCTTGGAACGAATCGTTTTCCTAATCATTGGCAAATGACTCTAATATTAAATGTATATTCTGAGGAATACAATGTTTTTCTCTGACGTAGATGCATTTAAACCTGTTGTAGGGCACTCCAACACTTCCTGGATTAATAGCGATAACAGCTTGGTTGACATTGACTATTTTAGTTACAAAAAATATATGCTACTACTTAAACAAACTTCCTCAAATAACATCGAATAACAGCTATAACAACATTGACTACATTGACTATTTGTTAAAATAATTAATAACAATGAAACAATAATAAATCAGATATGTTACAATTGCCTCATTATAATTTGATAACTATGCGAGCAACTTCTTTACACACAATTCTGTTCTGAAATCTAGTGCACTATATTTTTTAATTTTTAAGGAATCATAACCACATTCTGACAGGTTTGGGGTCAGTAAAGAAATTAATGTAGAAATAAATACTCATTCAGCATTGATGCATTAAATTATCAAGAAGTGACTCATGTGAGACTAAAAACTGAAGTAATGATCATGAAAATTCAGCTTTACATCACAGGAATAAATTGCATTTTAAAATATATTCTATTTAAAAAGTTATTTTTAAATATAATGTTTCACAATATTACTGTATTTACTGTATTTTTATCAAATAAATGCAGCCTTGGTGAACATAAGGGATGTCTTTCAAAAACATTAAAACATTTACCCACCCTGAACTGTTTAACAGTAGTGTACATTTTATGAAAACTTTTTCTTTCTTCGCAAAATCAATAAATAAATAAATGACCCAATAGATAAATTAACCAAAAATTACATATAAATACACAAAAACAAAAAAAAAACAGTATGTATATATATATACATACATACATACATACATACATACAGTAACATTTTAGTATAGAGACTAATTCTCACTGTGAACTAGTTGCTAATTATTAACATATTGGCTGTTTATTAGTACTTATAAAGCAAATATTCTGCATGACCATATTGTACATCCCTAATCCTACACAATACCTAAACTTAACAAATACCTTTAAATTAATACCTCTTCAAGACCGTAGTTAATGGTTTGTTAATAGCGAGAATTGGACCTTAATATAAGTGACCAAATATACTTACAGTAGCGTGTGTGTGTGTATATATATATATATATATATATATATATATATATATATATACACACACACACACACACACACACACACAATTTTTTTTGTGAAATGAATATATGTGCATTTGTCTAGAGCATCCCATTTCAGTTAGGATGTTGCCTTAAAAGGCAACTGCTTATGTAGACAAGGGTAGCTCACTATGTTTTGGAACTAATTCACATCTAAACACTCTTGCAGAATATGACACTGGCAATAATTCAGTGCCTTAACATGTCACTATGGCCATTTGTTTAACAACAGCAGTGAATTCTGGGTGCGTCATGTCAAAACAATCCACAAATGCAAACATAAGAAATCTTAAGTGAGCAATGAAGGCCTTTTGTGATTAATCTCTGCAGCAGACACTCAGTGACCCATTTCTGCCTCAGCCATGTGGCATGGTGTCTCTCTTGACTGGCAGCGACTCAAAAGTCCTCCTACCCACTCATGACTCATAAACGATGAGAGGAAGAGGAGGCAGAAGTCTGACAGCCTAATTTTCAACTTCACCTGCTTTAAAGAGTTAGTACGCTTCCTTTACATTGATGTGAAACTAAGTTCATGACTCCGTCTGTAGCGCCTCAGGTTGTGAATCGCACAGGGGGGTTGACTCCAGATCAGTGTTAAAGATGCTCTCCACCAGGAGCTTGATTTTGAAGGACAAAATGTGACGAAACGAGCCCCACAGGCTTTAAACTCCGGGTATCAGGATGTTTGTGGACGCCGTGGGGTCTAATTTTTTTGCGTTTCACACATACAGTTGTCCAAGTACAATGTTAATGATGCAAAGTCGGGGTCATGTGGGTGTCACAGACACACAATAAGCACTGAACTCAGACGAGTCTCGCTGAGATCTGAGGAAGGCGGTGCTAATAGGATTTCCAGCGCCTTCCGTTTAGCGTAAAGATTTTCTGTTTTGAGTGGGTGAGTGTGTGAGGCCAGACACACAGTGATGATTGTTAAAGGATTTTCTGTTGGTTCTACTGACTTTGAACTACATTCAAATCAAATTGATGAAAAATACACTCTGTTTCTAAACCTAGACGTCTGTCTTTCAGTCTACTGCCTACATAGACAGCTGCCTTTTAAGACAGCATCCTGAGGGAAATGGAACCTCATAAGTGACTACTACTAAGTATCTATCTGTCTATCTGTCTGTTCGTTCTATCTATCTATCTATCTGTCTGTCTGTCTGTTGTTCGTTTCTATCTGTCTGTCTGTTGGTCTGTCTGTATGTTGTTCATTCTGTCTGTCTGTCTGTTGATCTGTCTGTCTGTATGTTGTTCGTTCTGTCTGTCTGTCTGTTAATCTATCTATCGATTGATCATCTGTCTGTCTGTCCGTCGTTGGTTCGTTCTGTCTGTTTGTTGATCTATGTCTGTCTGTCTGTCTGTCTATCTGTCTATCTATCTGTCTGTCTGTCTGTCTGTCTGTCTTCTATGTATCTGTCTGTCTGTCTAGAAATGAAGATTATATACAATATAAGTTCTATATCTAAATCTATCTATCAATCATGTTAAGCATTCAACATTACTCTTTTTTTTTTATCAAAATGCATTATGGGATGACCTTCACTAGCACAAATGATGGATTAATATAGGATTTATATATTATGCTATATATATTAATATAGCAAAATAATGTACCTCACAAACTTTTGGAATAGAGCAATACAAACAATTCAACTAAATAAGATTTTAACATTTTCTGAAGAGTTACTTTCCCATGGGAGTTTGCTACGCAGTTGCTATGCAGTTACTCAGGTGTTCTTATTTGTTTTCAAGTTGTGATGAGTTTGCTAGGATGTTTGGGTGGTTGCTAGACTTATGCAAGCCTTATGATTTGAGGTATCATTCATGTCTGCAGCACTTACAATGCAAGAGTTGAGATACTTCCTAAAGTTTCTATTTGGGGTTAGGCATTTGTTCAGATCACTAACCATAAATATAAGAGGAAATAGCCTGATAAAGTTCACCTTTCTAAAAGGTTTAATCAGTAATGTGTTCTGAGATGTACACATTGGACCATTACGTCATCATTTTAAAGAACCATCAGATAGTAATAACTTACTTCCATCTATTCCTTGTTCTTTCATCTTTTTGATAACAGACAGCAATTATTGAAACATCTCTGCATCATCTATAGCCCACATTTCATAAGCAGTGTCTGCTTTATGAGAGCAGAGTAATGAAATGCTTAATTAAACACTCATCTCAAGTCATTTGTCAAAATGAGTATCTGCAGTCTTTTAGACTGACTCCTACAGTAAAATGACTGTGACCTGCAGCGTCCTCCTTGTGTTCTCCACTTTGGGAAATGGGGCATTTTAAAGGTTCACCTCTGCAGACTGTGCAAACTCTCTGAAGCCAACATTAAAGATTACTACTGTCATTTTCCAGAGACAGACTTCAAGTGTTTCTTTCTGTCAGTCTGTAATCAGCTGGTTGTGGTGAAGGATGGTGTAGATGTAGTAAAATGCTGCCCCTCAGAGGCCAATTCTAGAGACTTAAATAGCTTCATCTGAGAAACTGCAATCTATTAAAATTTTAAGACATATATATATATCAGCATGTTTTCCTATAGTAAAAAAGTAATATATTTAATATACATTTATTTCATACTAAGTATGGTTCAAATCTATTAACATATTTACTGACCTATTGCTCGAGACTTACTGATATAAAAATTATAGTTTAACTTTATTTGGAGTACTACTTGTGCACAATGCCCATTTCTTAATATTAAACCTAAAATGTGTTTTAATGTATTTATCGATGAGGATTGTATGATCTTTGAATAATATCAGTCTTTAAATGCAAGATATTTATAAAGTATTCTTCTATAGTTCTACTTTAGCACAATCAAATATACTTCAGGTTATCTTTAGTTGGACTTCAGCACTACTTCAACACAATTAAAGTGCATTTAGTACAAAATTAATTGTTTCAATTTAGCAGACTTTAAGTATACCAATTTATTATACCAAAAGTACAATTCAGGGTATTTTTATTAAGTACATAAATATGTAAATATATTTGTAGTATGACAAGGGTTATCAAGATATAATGTAATTACTCCAATAACAAACATTTATAAATTAAAATCGCCCATTATTTATGCGCAGACATTTTATATACATATATTAATGTATGTATATTTTTATTTTACAGCGTACATTTGTTTTACATGTATAATTTGTTATACAAATTATATATATACACACACACACACACATATATGAAAAAATATACATGTAAAACAAATGTGCATTATAAAATAAAAATATACATACATATATATATATATATATATGCACACACACACAGACACACCACTTTTGAAAAAGATAACTTTATCTTAAAATGACGACATATGTAAAACTGTAAAAAAGCAACATGTATTTAAGTCAAAGAGGCAGCAATTAAATAAGTAAGTGGAATAGAAAGTACAAATTTTGGGTAACAGTTTATTTTAAGGACCAATTCTCACCATTAACTAGTTACTTATAGCATGCATATTACTAGTATACTGACTGTTTATTAGTACTTCTAGAGCACATATTAATGCCTTATTCTGCACGACTGTATTTTAGATCCCTTATACCTCATACATAAACTTAACAACTACCTTAGTATTAATCAGCAGAAAATCAGGAGTTTATTAAGGCAAAAATTCTTAGATAATAGTGAGATTTGGACCAAATTAAAGTGTGACCAAATCGTGATTCGAAGAGCGCTAGTTTTAGTGACTCTATATAAAAATCTAATTTCACGAGGCTTAAAAAATGTATTATTGGAATGATGTGAATATGAATAGGATTTCCAGCTCCAATGCAACAATGCAATATGAAATGATTGAAGGGGAAAAGGTATGTTACCAAGTGCTGAGATTTTATTTATTAAGCTAAATGGTTGAGAGAGTTGAAATATATTTACATTTATCAACGTGGTTTTTAATATGAATGAACATACCAACTACCGCCTCTTTGTATGGGAAAAATTATAATTGCATATTAAACACCTCTAATTAATGTTACTAATGTCACTAACGTGGCTAATGTCATCTATTAGTCACAGAATGGAATGCTAGCAGGAATTCATTCATTCATTGGGTGGAAATCTTTCTTCTGGAAGTTGACGCTGAAAGTTGGGCCCCACAGCACACTGGCGTAATGAAGCTGCGTTACACTGCTGACTGGCTTTAGGCGACAGAAAAGCCAAACACTCATTCAGTCATTACTCTTAACAGGAGGGGGTATTCTCTCTGATGGATTGGCAACAACACAAACCAAAGGAAAAGCGGAAAGAAAGAAAAAAACCCGAGCAGAGTTCAAGCATGGTTAATGTCTTTGCAGCAAACACTATACTTTCAAGTCAGACTCCCCACTGCTGCCGTAATTTTGAGATCCATTTTCAAGAAACAAGAAAACACTTGAATGTCAAACATACAAAATGGATTATGGACCATTGGTTATCATTTGATTTTGATAAGGCTTTTTGTTTACTGACGGAGTTAGTGAAGTGAATACACAACACCTTGATTCACTGATCTTAAATGGTCTGTTTAAAATCTGATGACTGACACATCTCAGAGTAAATGGACTGGCTTCATCCAATTCATTGCTTATGGGTGTCTGCTCACAGTGCCACTCTTATTATTACACAAGGGCTTTTGGTCAACATACATTTAGGCAGAGCATTTTCAGCTCTAATGTAGTAGGTTGTGACTTAAAATTAGCTGATAGGGTTCATAGTTAAATAAAACCATAAAAAAGATTTTTTTTTAGCTATTTAAAATAAAATCTTGATGTACTTAAATACATTTATATAAATAAAAACTGATAGTATCTTAGTGGTATTAAACTAACACTGACAGGGTTACAATCTGCAAAGAAAAAACAATGCTGAATATGAATAATAAAACTATAACTATCTAACTATAATCAAGCATATTTAGAATGACGGCAAAATAAATAAACTTAAAAAGGAGGAGAAAATCCCTTTTTTTAATCAAAGGTTTTGCATCCATTAGGGTTTAGTAATTTGGTGCAAATCTATTAATCTAAAAAATGTATCTACTACAAATTAAAAATAAAATGCAAAATAAATAAAACCCATAAAAAATGGGTTCAGCGAGAAAAGATTTATTGTTAATTTTCCCTTTTCAGTCGGTGTCATATTAGTAATTTTGCATGTTGCTGGGCCTAACTAACACACCACTATGCATTTTTCACCTACAAAAAATAATTCACAACAAAACTATGTAATCCGTTAATGACCACTAGGGTGCAGCGCTACACTTATTAACATAAGTGTTTTTTATATCCTGTCTTGGAAGAGAAAGTTTACTGAAATGTTCAGAGGAGGTGACCAGTGTTGGACACAGCTGCAACAGACCTCCTAAGAAACCCCTTAGTTATTTACTTAGACACACACACACACGTATATGTGTGTGTATGTGTGTGTGTATAGTCATGATGCTTTGGCAACATGCTGTACACATATTACAGGAACAAACCCAAAGACCATGGGCAGGTGTTTCACATGTTGATCAGACACCCATTATATTTTAATATCAAGAAATTATTAATAGATGAAACATGAATGATCTAGTTTAATAGTCTAATAGTAGAAAAGATATTTAGAAAGTAATATTCAAGTAAAAGTAGTTAAAGTAATATTCACTGGAGAAAGCAATAGACGAGGTTGAAGTAGCTAAAAATGTCTTGATGAATTTGTTTCTAACCAACATGCAGCTTTTTGCTTCACTATACGTTACTTAATGGATTACTTGATGGATTATTGTGATGTTTTTATCAGCTGTTTGGACTCTTAATCTGACGGCACCCATTCACTGCAGAGGATCCATAAGTGAGCAAGTGATGTAATGAATTTCTCCAAATCTGTTCTGATGAAGAAACAAACTCAACAAACTACATCTTGGATTTCCTGCATGCGGGTGAGTGCATTTACAGCAAATCTTCATATTTTGGTGAACTGTTCCTTTAAACATGAGCTTGTTTGGAAATTGCTGGTCACAGAAACAAGTCAGAAACAAACACATAACTTTGGTGTACTCTAATGTAGTTGTATTTAACCAAAAATTACTCTTAGTTCTTGGCTGTGATTAAATATTTAACACCATCCTTGGTTTTGACATTTCGTGTTCTGCATTGTTTTTTTAGACAGCTTTGGTTGATTTTGAAATAGAAGAGGATTTTAAGTGCCTGAACATAGAGTCTGTAATGTTTAAATCATTTATTTTAATTATTTGATTTGTTTTCAACATTAGTTGATTCTTTTTACCATGTAATCATGAAACCGGAATGGTAAACAGCACATAATGCAACTTTAAATGATATTTCAGGGTCGAAAATGGAAAACACGTGCTTGAAAACTGTTAGAGGACATTCCAGAATAGCTGAGGTTTCACTCATTTTCTCTTTCGACATCCATCATCATGTGCTGAAATGTCCCCCTCTGTACCCTGTGCATGTTGACAAATACTCTCAAAATCATCGGATGTAATTAAATTCGATACAAAGTCAGCAATCCACCAAATGCTTCTGAAAATCATAGGCCGCAATGTGAGCGTTGAATACATAAGAACTAAAAGCTGCTGTTTATGATTCTGGCAACTTTACAGGCACTGGGGATTCATGCTGCCTTCGGGTTTCAGTGTACAAGTTTGAAAGGCAAAATTATGATGTAATTTAAGTCATTTTGGTCAAAATTAAGCATTGGACAATTTCACATTTTTTCTTTCTGTTTACACTCTTTTAACACTAATGCAACAAAACACTATATAGTAGGGGTGTAACTGATTTTTGCTACTATGTAGAATTACCTCAATGTAGCTTTATCACTACTCTACATCGGCATGAAAATGCATACAAAATAAAAAGTCTTCATTCACCGACAATTAACTTCATTCATGTTTATTCGTACTTCAGCTCATTAAAAAATTATTCCCATAACTTGAATGCAGAATCAGACTATATGTAATGTTGCTTTACTGATAAACAACCGCATGACTTTAACATGACACTATCATAAATGAGACTGGGCAAAAGCATAAACCTGTTTCACCCCTCATCCAAACACCAGTCAGAAAGATTACATTAATGACTTTGAAACCAGGCCAAGTCAGTCCAAACAAAACAGACAGTCTATCTTTTGCTCAAATTGAGTGCCATCAGGGGTCCAGACGCTCGGTCAAGCACAGCATTCATGAGGAAAAGATCACCCAGGTGTAAAAAACAGGTCTGAATCATGGTGAGGTACTGAGATGGGGGTGAGATGTACTCAGACATTCATTCTCAGGTCTGATTCATCATCTTGCTAGACTCCGTTTGAGCTAGTCTTATTGTTAACCTGGTTTTACATACCTCGTTTAATTGATGAAGTGAAGTCAGCGAGTGACTTTTTTCATTTTGGCCTTTTATTAATATGATAATGAAGAAAGTACAAGAACTTTTGAAGACAAGATTGGAAAATGATGCAAGCACTAAGCACTCAAGACATGTCTAAAATTTCCAATATGAAACATGCATAAAAATTTTAAATCAGTGTTTGTAGTATAATTATTTTTAAATCCTTCTGAGAGATTGGACTTACAATTTTTGCAGGTTTATAATATCCCACAGGCTTATTTTTGATGGATGGGCTCTAAAGTCTAATGATAATAATGATAATTAATCAAATATATATATATTATAATATGTAATAATATATATTATTTTACAATTAATAAAAAATGAAATTAATTCTATAGTTAGTTATTTATTTATTGGTTTGGTTTTACATCATTTATTACTTTATTTGAGAAATTGTAATATAAAGTGATTAGTTAAGTGGCAAAGTAAAGCAAAGCAAAAATTGCAACATCAAAGAATCCCGTGCCATTCAAACATCTGCCATTGGGATACATGGTAATAATAATTGATCCAGGTGCATTTGAACTGCTTGTGTTGTTGTTTTCTACATTAAAAGCCCTGAACAAAATATCATAAGTCATATGAAAACAGATAAACAGCACTTTCCCCAACTAGCACGCACAAAAATATATCTTTGTATTGTTTATTTTATTTTGAAACAGATGAACAGAAAGCTTGATACATCATATGAGATACTTGAATATTAGATAAAATAATCGGTGGAACATGAACTAAAAAATTTCTAATGACAACCTACAGACTCTGCGACCACTTCAAAGACATTATTTGTGATAAATAGTGCCTTTCAATGCAGGTTGAATACAATTCACCAAGACAAATCATAAGTGCACTAGAGAGATTTAATTGTATCTGTGTTGCATGTGGGTCTCTTTTGAAGCAAAATCAAATGCGACAAACCCCTCAAAGTTTACGAACCTACATTTTATGAACAAAAAAACAAGAAGAAGAAGAAAAAACAAAAAAAAACACAATTGATTTCACCATGGGTAAAAGATCCATCTCATACACGCCAAGAAAGAATAGAAACTATTAGCAAACTAAAAGACATTTGTGAGTCAAAACACAGTTATAGTTCAAAGTATATTACACCGCACATATCGAAATTATTTAAATGCATTATAATGTACCCTGAATCAATGCTCTCCAGATGAGTGATATAGTTTTTCGGCAAGTATAACTCCAACTGTAACAAAAAAATGACATTTTTTGCACACTTTGCGATAATGCTGTTGTGGCTCACTCCTTATCAAACTTCTGACATTTGTTTTATACTACAGTACAAAGTCATGTTGTTTGGAAATGCATTGCTTAGCTTTATGAACCTCTGTGTTTTCTGTATTACATGGATCTAAATCTAGATTAAGTTTCTACTGGAGTTCTTTGCTTTTTTTTAACCGAAAGAGAGTGTCTTGTCTGTTGCCAAAATCTAACAGCTTGTGACCCACGAAGTCGCCCTCTCCCAAACTACAAGTACTGCTCCCCTTTCTCTGCTGGAGAACTTTTAACATTTGCTCTGCAATTTAAAAGAAAAACAAAACATGTTTGAGTTACAAAGAAAACGGAAATAAGATCCACCATTTCAGATGTGTTGCAGTGCAACAGTCCATGCTTTGTAGGGTGTTTTCACGTACATGCTACAATACTACATATTTACAAAGGCGGTTTTTATGGGGTCACAAACAAAGAGGGGTTTTGGGGGCTATGCATACAACAGATACGGGGTGACGATTTTTCAAACACGTTTATTGATCAGATGTTGAAAAAAAGGCACACAGATTTTAAGTATGTAGGGTGTAGAAGGGACATTTGTCCAGTCATACAGACAAGCATCCAAATTTGGATTCTAGGTGGGAGTGAAGGACACAGATACAGAGAGTGGAGCTCGGACAGTCCTCGAATAAAGGCAGGGAGGGTTGGTCAGTCAGGGAAACTAGTCTCACTCAACTCATCCCTGAATTAGAGAAGAAAAGAAGACAGTCAAAGAAGAACAGCATTAGAGGAACCTGGGACAGAGACAATTGATGAGAGCCTCTCGGTTCATTGGGTGTTAATACGTTATGTGGCACCACATAGACGTTTTCTGTTTGTTAGCATGAAATTGTTAGGAAAAATGGATGATGGGAAGTGCATAGACAGCTTATTTGATATGCCAACAACTTCAGATCTCAGAGAGAAGGACGAGCCTCGAGTTACGTTTGCATGCTTTAGAGGTGGTTGTGAAGTTTCTGTTAGTTAAGGAGAGTTAACTTTTCACCAGGTCCAAAAACTAACGCCTCACTGGTTTTGGAGACAGGAGACAAAACTTTTACTGTCCACCACTTCAAAACAATTTTCATATTACAGATTACAGATAATCTGAATAATCTAAATGATGTGGGAACAAATTCGCTCAGTGGTTGCGCATGTTATTCCAGCACCTCTGTGCATACTAGTACAACTTATTTTTAACATAAGATCAGGTGCAGCCATTTGTAACTTGAATTTGTGAGGTTTCTGTTCAAAACTGCTTCACTGGAATGATTTTAAACCATACAAAAGTGGCAAAGCTTTTAAATGTCATTCAATTCTAGTTATACATGCTTCCTTTCTATGTAAATGAGGTTAATTATGGAATGCACTGGATTCACAGACCATTATTTGGCTAATGTTACTTTGAGCTAATAGATGTTATTTCTTTATTTATGGTCTAGATATTCTGCTCACTTTGAGCCATTGTCAGGGCACATTTTTGTGAATAGGATGCAAATAGTGATCAGCACAAATTCAGCACAAAGTCCAAATAAACAGAATTATCAGTGGTGCAATTCATTCTCAGTGAATTCTAAACTCTTTTCTGACACATACTTTGGTCTAAAACCAGTATTGGACTTTCCCTCGAAAGTGCTTTGTCTAAATAGCATGTTTATATCTTGCGCTGGACGTTTTTCACTCAAGTCTGCCAATTCTCACTTCCCAGACTGGAGCGCTGGAACTCAGTGGTTTTAAATAATGTCCTCTATGGTTCTAGTGGAATTCTAGTGGAAGTTCTAGTGGAAGTGTCTTAACTCCTGGTCTCCTCAATGTGGTGTCAGTGTGACCGTGGCTGTCAGGAACACACATAGCTGGCAAACAGAGCCCCCACCATGCAGAACAGACCAGCCAATCAGAATAGCCATGACACGTTTCTATCTACAGGATACATTCGGATTGAAATACTACTTGCTATATATTGCGCAGTGTATACTGTATAGTGCCTACTATTAATATACAATATAATGCAAAACAGAATGCATTTGTCACATGACTTCATTGTTGCATACTGGATCATATTGGAAATAAAAGATGCTTGCATTTTTATCTAAACAAAAATTCTTAGAGTTTGGTGTCTGATTGAATAATAAGTCAAAAAGAGATGTTAAAATCCTCTCAAGCTCATTGCATTGTGAAATATTGTATTTTATGCTGTGCATTATGCCAAATGTTGTAGTTAATCAATGTATTCCATGCACATTTTTCACAGTATACTTATTATATACTGCATAAATCATAAGAGTAGTATGCTAGTCCGAACATAGCCTTTGTATCTCACATTTAATCCATTTTCTTTTGACTTTATTTGCCTTTTAGTTTGTTGAAAGGCAAAATAAAGACTGTGGAATCTTTTAAATCAGTAAGACTTTGTTCCCAGATGATATTTCCATTCACTTTACATAAAAGTCATTAAGTGTACATAGAAGTTTTCCCTGAAACCCATGTAAAAATTATACAAAAAAGAGTCCAGTGTAAGTTATAACTTCTTAGGGATTTCAGCTTCAAATTGGTTTGTAAAATCTCTTTTTTTGGGGGGGATTTTTTTTTTGGAAATAGGATTTCCTTAATTAAAAATCTTATTTAGGTATGTTGGGAAACCGTACATGTCAATAAAGTACAGAATTTCCACATTCTTCATGAAAATGAAAGTATAGCAGAATTCATGCTTATACAGTATCTCTGAAAAAAAAAAAAGTACACAAACCTCCTTGACCATAGGCCTAGACAATGTAAATATTTGTCCGTGTAATAGTTTAGTTTGTGTGTTTTGGACCTGGATAAAACGGTCAGTGCGAGTGAGAAGGTGTGCTCATGGTGGGAAGAGCTCTGTCTCTTGTACCCGCTGCTCTTTACATTTACAGTTTCTATTTTTCTGCAGTGCTTTTTAGTTTTAGTTTTTGGTATTTACACGTACTCCCTGGCTGTAGAGGGTTGAGATTGCCGGTAGAACTGCTGTCCTCTACTGTCCTCGTTAACGCAGGAGCAGCAGAGGAACGAGCCGCCCAACATCATCAGGATGGCAGCAGCCCACCCTACAAAGAGGGCGGGGCCAAACTCATACCTGAAAGACAGAGAGGCCACGCCTTCATTTAACAATCACAAGATAATGTAATCAGGTTATTTTTATGTTCAGGTAACATCTCACCCTAAATTCAACAGAAGACAAAGTAATGTACCTTTATCCTATAGGTGTTTTATATATATATATAAAACTTACAAAATCAGCAGGGAAGAGGGAATCAAATATTTTCCCCACTGTATTAAATACTAATATAAAAATGTGTATATGTTAATTTGTGAATATGTATATTTGTACATATGTATATTTATACATATTTGCACATTATACATGTATGTCTTATATCACTTTTTTGTTAATTTTTGCAATACCTTTTTTTTATTTTTTTATTTATTTTATTTTTTACCTGTGACATTTGATTGGCTTTCAATATATAATTAACGAGAATTACTTGTTTAACTGAAAAAAAAAAAAAAAAATTGAACAAAAAAAGAAAACGGCTTCCATCATAATTTGAAAATCTATTAATGGTCCTACCTGGCGTTAATTGGTGTATTCGGATCAAAGAAATGGTAGGAGACCTGTGTGGCGTACCATGACACAGCCACCAGCGTACACAAACCTAGACATGGTAGAAATCACAGTCTTAGCACTGCTATTGATTATAAGATCTCTGTTTGTTTACTTTCAGGCTTTAAAGAATGTGCTAATGTGGCCAGACTAGCCACTTCCTGTTTACTTCTGCATGTCAGATGGGTCAGAAGTGATACAGCGACTGAGGACCAAAACAGACCTCAAGAATGTGGAGGCTAATGGAGGAATGCCAGTTTATTTACCAAAACTAATTTACACTGAATGATTTACTGGACTCTGAGGTATGTGTGACATTGACCTAGATAAAGCAATTTACTCATTTTTAGCACAGTTACAGTCATGTAGAGTGTACTAATGACTTTGTTTACGTTGTGGCTCAAAGTCTGGAGTTTCTTAGTAAGCTTACTGGTATGTTCATCTCAAACCAATCCAGTGTATATGAGCATTACAAAGACAAATGGTCATGTTTTTACATACTCTCACCAAACCTACATAATAAATGCAGTGTGTTTAGCGTGGGTTTGGAGACTCACCTGAAAGCAGAAAAAGACTCCCGCCAGAGATAGCGATCTTGCTCTTGGTGGAAGGGTTGTTGTCACCCACCTTTGTGCATTTCATCCCAACCACACTCACAATGATAGCAATGAATCCCATCAGCACTGAGATCACCATCAGAGCTCGACACGTCTGAATGTGGACTGAAAAAAAAAATTCAAATTCTGAGTTATTCTAACAAATAAATTAGTTTATAGAATAATCTTTTACATTTTATTTGTAAGTTTTTCTTCTTTTCTCCTGATTTTCTCAACAATTGTTTTTTAAGCATAAATATTAATAATTAACATTTATCATCCTCCTCCTCATTTGTCTAAATTAAATACAACACTTGACAATAATTAGGCTATATAAAACTTGTCTGTCAATAACATGTCCTGGTCTTGTTTCGCCCCAAAGTAAAAAAAAATATATATATATATATATATATTTTCAAACTCTTAATGCTTTTAAAATAATTTTTATCAACGCAAAATGTGAATTTTATATATTTTTTTTCTTCTGATTTTAGAGGAAAATTTTATTTGGACATGTTTTGGACTCCCCCAAAACCTACAGAATATACATTTAACATAATTTTCCTGGCTATTTCGAGCATTGTTTAGTAGTAATTTTTTAGCTGCTGTACTACATTAAATTCCATGAATAACCCACACGGTGTTCGGTTCATGCATAATGTTGTAGGAGGTGACATTTTTACATGTTTCGCACAGAAGAGATTACTGTGGCTTTCCTACAAAGGGGGATTGTTTTCAATGCCTGTGTCTCCTTTTGTGTGACAGCTACATGCTTACATGCCGGTTCCGCATGGATAATGACTTCAACTTCAACTCTGAATCACACAATAGCGACAGACCACCAACCCTTTTGAACTGTCCATGCATTGTTATGCACATCTACTCAAAAGAAGAGTTCAGATGCCGCATGTAATGGGAATCACCTTTGTAGCCCACCCATTTTCAGCAGAAGCTTTGAAAGTGTTGCATCAAACATGAATCGAAGCCATAAAATAAGTATAACAGCATCTCAAAGAAGGCAAGAACTGAGGAGAGATTATCACACGACTTTTGATGTTTGATTTATACGTGAAGAGGCTGCCTTTGAAGAGGGATTTTAGTGCTTTATAAGAGAGGTCTTACTTTATGGTCTTTCATCCTTGTTTTGCTTCATTTCTTGATTTGTAAGGAGAGTGTTTCGCGGAGTAACACCGTGATCTTAAGGTCATGTTTGAATGAGGGTAGTTAGACTCCGGGTGAAGGGTGGAGGGTCCTCCCACAATCCCTTGTCCAGTGCCAACGTTGGCAGCGCCTGGCACGGACGAAAGGAAGGCAAGTGCACGTACAATGGCAGAGAACATGCTTCAAGAGAAGCTGCATGTGAGGCTCGGCCATTGTCTATTGTTTGCGCTTGTGGGCTGCTCCACACGTCATTCAAAACATCTCTCAATGCGTTCCTCACACAGATCACTTATTTATGATGTCATAATTATTTTTGACGCCCTCAATGAGGATTTCTAAAACATTGTTTCTTAAACCCCTGCAGATATAATATTTAGAACAAAGAACCAAAAGTTTGAAAGTCTAGTTCAATTTATTATCAGATAGCCATAATTTTCATACATTTTATTTTCCATTTCTTATCATATTTTTCTGGTTGTCTACTTGCATTATAGTTAATATTTTCTGAGTGGCTCTGCTTACTTTTCAGAATCAACCTTACTAACAGGTTTAAATGAATCAACAGTGAAAGTTGAGGGTCTGTTAATGTGTTTCCTTAAAACCATTGACAGCAATAGAATATATTTCACTTATTTGTTTTTAAATTCTTATGTGATTTTTTAATTTTGTTTTATTTTAATGTATTTATTTTTATTTTACAATTTCATATGTATACATAAAATATGAATGTTTAAAATATACAATGTTAAAAACATGTTATATATAGTATATAATAGTATATAATACTATAAATACTAAATATAAATATATAACGTGTTTTTTAACATTGTATATTTAAACATTCATTATTTTCTATAGATAGATAGATAGAAAGATAGATAGATAGATTTATTTCAAAATATAAATCCCAGCTCAGTTGTTCGTGACTTGGTTTTTTTTTTTTCTTTTTGATCATGTTTTATACTTTCAGTTTTAGATTGACACAACAAAACACTATCATTTTTGCTTGCATTGCATGCAGTATTTCTCTGGGCACGTTTACAGTGCAAGTTTTATAACTTTAAATTACCGTAGCTCAACGTGAGCTTCATAGAGATGTGTTTTTTTTTTTTTTTTTTTTTTTTTTATCCTAAATACTGGTGTTATAGTTGTCAGCACATAATAACTGTTTATTCAGGACTTAAAGACACCTAGAACTTCTGCAGAAAAGGGGCAAACAATGCAAGTTTGTGGGAGGCTGTCTGTACATACAGAAGCCAGAACATTGCAGTCACTATCCAACCAGATGACCTAAGGTTGGGAGGAGGGGGGATAGTGGAATCAGATGGTCCCGTCACCCTTTGTGGGCCAAGGGTTATAGATTCCACCACCAGCAGTACAGTACTGAGTGCAGTCTTTGTGCATGAGCAGCGCATGTGTGTGGATAGAGGATGCTATGAAACCAAATGATATTCAACAAAACCTAACAGTATTAGACAGAAAGTAGCAGCCGGGGCCATGAAACTTCTTTGGAAGAATAATTAATGCATAAATCTGTCAGATCTTATGTGGAAAGTTGTTCCTTGATGAAGCAAAGTGGCATTAATGGCAGTATTTTAGACAACATTGCTGTGGTATTTGCTTTGCCAATTAAACAAAGCCTACAGTAATGATGACTACGATAATGGCGCTCTTTAAAGTAATAAGATTTGTTTTCAATGGTTCTTTGTAGCAATTTTAGGTTTAGCAGGATAGGATTCTAGAGGTTACTAAATGGTTCTTTGGAGATTAAAACAGCTTTTTGATGTTGCGTTATACTTTGGTTGTTCTGATCGACAAATTTGGTTTCCGGGTTCTTTAAAGCAGCAGTAGATGCTCTTTGTGGAACAAAGTTCTTTAATGACATCATGTAAGAACCTTTTGGTTCCGTTTGGAACCTTTACTTTAATCAGTCAGTCAGACAAAATCTGTAACAACAAATGTAGTCATCTTAGTTGTCGTCAAATTTTTGTTTGCATATAATCTCCTCTAAACAATGATAAAGGTGACCTGTGTGTTGCTGTGGGGATGTGCATTCTGAACATATCTTTGGTGTTTGCCTAAACACTGGCCTTTTCCTTCTCAACACAACTGCCATTCATCAATACCTGTACTTTTCAAGACAATACACTGTTATTAAAGCAATGATGCAGAATATAAGATGGCAAACTGTTTTCTCTCTAAACCATGCCACATTTATATTTCATTTTCATTTTGAAATGTGTCTCATAACTCTTCAGAACCGTTACATTGTGTCACTGCCCTGCAGTGTTTGTAAACATTTTTAACACCACAAATCACAAACAGATGTGGCTATGATGCTATTTGTCATGGGGAAAAAAAAATCATAATTTTTAAACGCGCAATCATCAGTCACCGTTCATAATTGATTTTTAGAGACGTTTTTTCTTTCCGGGACGGTCCCCAGATATAGATGAGAAGTGACTGATTCTGATTAGACGTAATAAGTCCCCACAAAATTGACAATGACAGTGGCGCTAAATGTTGATTAATTACCATTTAATTGCATTCCACGGCATTTCAACAGTCTGGTAGAGTCAGTGCCTCAGTGAGGGTAGGGTCACATAAGACTTTAAGTTATAATATGTCCAAAATGCACAAATTTTAATTTGATTGATTAAACGAGTTGATTAAATCCCATGTGCACACAGCAGCTCTGTTGATTGCACTTTTTTGCCACCAACCCTACTCTAGCCAAAGAATCTTGATTTAATTTATTATTTCATATAAACTTGAACAAATTTATCATATTCTTTAAAATAAAGGTTCTTTATTGGCATCCATGGTTACACGAAGAACCTTTAAAATCCATGGAACCTCGCCATTGCACAATAGTGGGAAAAAGGTTCTTTAGATTATTAAAATGTTCTTCATACAAGGAAAAAGTGGTTCTTTTAAGAGCGGTTCTTTTGGGAACCCAAATTATTCTTCTGTGGCATCGCCGTGAAACCCCACTTTTTGAACCTTTATTTTCATCAAAATTTTAACAGACTTTATGTCATTCTAAAACCTATATGCCTGACTTTCTCCTTCTGTGGGAAAATGTTTGAAGAATATTTTTGTTTGTATATGGAGAGACATCCTTCTAAAGACCTTTTTATGTACTCATACAAGTTTGCAATGACATAAGTTGAGTAAATGATGGTAGAACTGTGAACCATCCCTTTTCTTTGTTTAGTACTTACCATCCAGCGAGAGCAAGGAGTCAAAGATTTTGCACTGCACCTGACCCGTGCTCTGAGATGCACAGGACATCCAAAGGCCCTCGTACAAGCCCACGGCCATAATGATGGCATCCCCTGCATAAGAGGACTGCTTCCATTGGGGCAGCACCGTAGTGGAGATGATGCCAATCCATCCACCCAGAGCAAGAAAATAGCCCAGAAGCTGAAACCCAGAGTTGGCCATAATTGTCCTTTTTAAACTTCTGTTTCAGTGTCGAATTAAACTGAGTTCAGTGAAGTTCTCAATCAGGAAGCCACCTGCAATTCCCTCAAAGCGTGCAAAGAAATCCACCTCACTCAAAATGAGTCGAACAAGTCGAGATGAGAGCAGTCAAAACAAGTCTGTATGATTCTCGCTGACTCTTCGGTCACTCGCTGTATCCCTTTGTAGCTCTCATTCACTTCAGTATCTCTCATTTGGAGGCTTCCTGTCACAAATCCCTTGATTCAGTCTAAAACTGAGTCCTTCAAATCTCCTCTCTGAAGGTACCAACTTCTGGAGGCTGTGGAAAGAGTGTTTGCGGTGCCCAGGATACCGTCAGGATGTGGTTGAGTGCTGCTTTACTGTCTGCATAGCTGTTCTTGTCACACACCAGTGCATCTGGATGGTGCTCAGGGGGCAGAGCAGGGGAATGGGGGGAAAAAAAGGACGGAGAATACTTTACAGACAAAAAAAAAAAAGCCTTGACGGAGTGAATGCATTGGGGGGGTGGAGTGCCAGGCTGATGATGACTCTCTGATTGGTGGTTTAGTGAAGAGAAACGCCTACTGAAAATAGTGCAGGAGGGACTAATTAAGGCCAGATGTCACTTGTGGAGTCAGTCCGCAAGAGTGGAACGTGTGATACACCACAAAGCCTCAATTGCCTAAAATTCTCAAAGTGAGCAAGTGTCTTCAAATCTTCACAATTCATGTGTGGATTAAAGTTATTGCTCCCGTGTCAGAAATGTGGCATCTGTTGGCTGAAGTTGTTTTCCCCATTTGAATGAGTTCCCGCACTGACCCTTGTGAAGCATTACAGAGATGCATAAATCAGTGTTTAAACTGTGCTCATTTGAAAGGAAGTGTCACCCGCACACAAAAACTCTTGCTTCTGGTGGAGATTTAGGGGTTGGCCTGTGACAGCTCAGAGGATCTCCATGGGAACCCGCTTGGTTTAATCACCGAGCGAGGGAAACACACAGCGGGTCTTGCTGCATGGAATTGAGGCGCCTTTTGGGTCTGATCACGGAGCAATTGAACAGATTGTGAAGAACTTTCAGTGACAAAAGTAGAAACTGATTTCATTTACTTTTGTGAAGAGAATGTGAGAGACTTGCCAATGCAACAATGCCACCATGATGCCAGGCGTTGATGTGCTGTTCCTAAGGTGTTTTGCACCAAAAAAAAAAAAAAAAAATTGCAAATTATTTTCATATACTATTACTTTAATAATAATATATATAAACTCATTTGACCAACAGTATTGCTTCAAATCCAACTACAATTTTGCTGATTTATTACAGGTTAGTATGGAAGCCAGTTTCCGCCACTGAATAAAAAATATAAAAAGGTAATTGCGACTATTTATCTCAGAACTTCGGAATATAAACTTCCATTGTTTTGTTATTTGCTGGCTTAATTTATACTGTTGGATATATATTATATCCAACTTCACCTGCATACATACAGTATATTTATGTAAAAGGATATATACTATATAGCAAATCTCAACTGTCTGATTTTTATTTTGTTGAAAAAAAAATATACTATATAACCACCAAGCTCTTTATAAAGCTCTGTAAAGTATAAACAACTGTAAGCTCCTACATACAGTATATTTGTGTAGGGCGATATATAATGTATGGCTTGACTGCTTGTATTATTGCTAAATTTCTGAAATTTGACTACAAGGCATAAAAATAAGGGTTAGTTCACCCAAAAAATAAAATTCTGTCATTGATTACTCACCCTCGTGTCGTTCCAAACCTGTATATTTTTGATGAAATCCGAGAACTTTCTGCCCCTGCATAGACAGCAATGCAACGCACATGTCCAAGGCCCATAATATGGTAGTACGGTCATCCATTAACATAGTCCATGTGAGGTCAGTGGTTCAACTGGTGACAGAGAGGATGACTTGCAATTTTTGGCCTAGCCTTATGTATTCGAACCAGAACATACTAGTGATAAACTAAGAGAGATGGATGTTCTACGTCAGAAAATAGTCCATCCTGGACTATTTTAGTACCTTTCTGGGCCTTGAATGTGGTAGTTGTGTTGCTGTCCATGGAGGGACAAAAAGATCACAGATTTCATCAAAAATATCTTAATTTGTGTTCAGAAGATGAACAAAGGTCTTACAGGATTGGAACCACATGAGGGGTAAGTAATTATTGACCGAATTTTCATTTTTGGGTGAACTATCCCTTTAAGATTATGAACATTAGCATCATGATTTTCTGTAAATCTGCTTTGAAACAATGTGAATTATGAAAAGATTTTTACAGATTACTGACTGGCCCAAGTGAAGAATCCACTGCTAAGTCTTGGATCCATATAACAGAATGCCTCTCCTCAGCAAGTCACATGATTTGAGGCATCTTCCATCTCTATAGGATAAATGGTGTGGGAAAAGTTACGCACCAAAGTTTAATACTTAAGATTAGTGGTTTCTTTCAAATTCCTAACACTACATATGAGCAATAGCAATAGTAATGCTTGCCTTATCATATACCACAAATAATAAAGTACATAGAGGAAAGAGAAAGAACACAATCCACTGTCCTACATATTTCGCAAGTGTAGAGCTACAGCTACAACAACAAAACACATCATAAAAAATCTCCAGACCTCAAACTGCAATCAACTCTTGGACCATTTTAAATTTAGATAATTAATCTGGCGTCTAAGAACTCGTAGATGGCCATTACACGAGAGCTGTGAACAAAGACTTATGAAAAACAAGTCATTATTTTATTGACCTCGAAGAGGTGGGGCAGTTCTGTGTTTTCCAAAACGTCTCATTAGGTTTTTCTTTGAAGCATCCTCTTGAAACAGGATTAGCCTTCATGGTCCATCCTGACATGGAGTCAGGGGTCGAATACGCACTCAGGGGCCCCTGGGATTGGTGTTATTACAGGGAGAGGGGTTAATTATCTAGATAGCAATGAACCTTCTTTTTTCTCCAAGACCACAAGACTATCCATTCCTTCTTTCCATTCATCCACAACCCCATTCCTCAATACAAGTCACACACATGCACAAAGATGAATTCATAATCCCAGCCCCCATCCCATGCACCGATCACCCCAGGGTTGGTGTTTACATTTGAGTGGGTCTCACTGAACTATGTAGCTCAGACAAACCCTTTTACAAACAGCTCATCAGCCCATCTCTCTGCATGGATTAAAATACCATGTAACCATGCTGTATGCGCCTACACAAAAACCGACCGGGGGTAACAAGACAGATCCAATGTTCACAGGGGGTCAGTGTGGGAGATAAATAGACTGATAGATGGAGTAAATTAACTTGAACTGCATACTTCCTTCATATTGTATCAATGGAAATAATCTCTCTCAGACACTGGAAAATGTCAAATGGGATTTGTGGGAAAAGTTCTGTATTTTAATTAAATAATTTAATTTAATTTAATTTTTTTGCTCTCTTTATCCTGGTCATATTTCACAAATGTGAAATCCTGATTTCCATGAAAATTGCCACCATTTAGTTTTCTATGCAGAGAAATGAAGAGAAGTTTCCAGAAGATTTGGGTATTAAAAAAAAAAAAAAAAAAAAAAAAAAAAGCCTAAAAATCGAGTTGTGTGTGTTTAAAGTAGGCCTTATTTTGTGGACCTAATTACAAAGAAAAAAATAAGTTAATTTATTTTGATGACAGTGTTTCCCTGAACAGAAATTATGTGTTGCTGACTACTGTATCTCCAAAAACAGAAAAAGTTGTGACTCCTCGTCATTCTCAGCTATCGTTGTCCCATTCAAAAAGCTTTGTATTGGCCATGCATGCTTATATACCCATGTATATACTAGCAAAGTTATACATGGCTCGAGTTTATTTATTATTATTATTATTATTATTATTTATTTTTTTATTTATTCATTTTTATTATTTAATAATTATTTTTTTTTTATTTTATTTTTTGCTCTGTAAAATGTGTGTGTAATACAGTAATGTAATTTACTGTCTCTATGGATTTCCAGACTGAAGGCAAGATGTTAGAAGTGCTCCAGCCATTAAGGCAGTTTTTGACGAATATTTCACTGTTTGCGATTGGAGCATTTGAACACAGCATTTAAAACAACATGGAGTACAACACCAACCTCATGCACTCAGTTGCACATACAGTATGACAGCCATAATTCCACATTTACATGCTAAGCTAAAGGAAGAAAGCTGTATGGATACCAAAAAAAAAAAAAAAAAAAAGGTGGAGAAACTAAAGTGGATTGTAGTGAAAGTGCCTCTCCGTCAAAAGCCCAAACTTCACCGGCTTAGGAGCTCTCTGGGAAACTTTGACCATGCAGTGAAAAGACCATCTGGTCAGGTTCACTGCTGGCTAATTAGTAATCAGACATTCAAAGTTTTTTTTCACCTCTGTAGACTGCAGCCTTGTGTAAAAAGAAAGTTACTTGCAGTTCAGACAAAATGGAGAGAAGTAGTTAGAAACGAGAATCCACACACATATGATGGATTGTGAGTGTTGTTTCATGTTATATATTAACAACATTGACTACTGGATTTGTGTTATTCTGCAACAATATGCATATAGAAGGACATGTTTGTTGTGTTGCATGAAGGTTGAAATGCCAAACAAAGTGCAATATTACAATCAAATGCCAAGCTACTTTATTGCCAGTATGGGGAAATTTACACTGCTACTGCCTATAGTACAGTGTCCAAATTAGCCTTTACATCTAGTTAAATAGCCTACCATTTTTGACTTATCAAATATGTTGGAAAATGTTAGTTCTTTGTGGGAGCTGAAGAAATAAATGTACAATAGATACTCAAGTTCCCTTTTAGTCGGTCACTCTCGATGTCACGTCGGTGACTGATGAATTGGGAATCTCGCCAGAGAGACCAATCCACTTCGAGTGTAACTAAATGAGCCAATGGACATTGGCATGCGGAGTTCGCATCTAGCTGCCACACCCCGCAGCGCAGGTATAAGAGGCAGCAGGTGCACTGCATTTATTCATCTTTTCGCTTCGAAGCCAAGCAGTGGTGCATCACTACTGCTATTCTCTTGGAGTGATTGTAGAAAGCGAGTGCGGGCATTACGGCAGACAGCACCGGCGGGTCACGGTCTCATGGGAATCATACAGAGTGCAGATAGCCACACCAGGAGTGTGCGGTGGTCAGCTCCCCTGCGTGCTTCAGCACTAAAAGAGCAATCCCTAAAAGAGCAACATGGGTTTATTGCGTCTTTTTAAAGATGTCTTCTCACCCGTGCGTTTCTGGATCAGGGCGGTCACGATCGCTGCCTCAAGTGGTCCGAGTGGCGTTGCCCGAGTCAGACCCAGATGATGGCTATGCTTTCCCAGGCCGCCAAGAATGTCAGGTTTGTGTGGAATCCTCCACTGCATCCTGGTCTTTCGAGGCAGGATGAGTGGTTTCATCATTGGGGGTCACACTGTTTCTCAGCGCCCCCCTCCGGTGCCATTCTTCCCGGAAGTGCATGAGGATCTCACAAGCTTGTGGAAGGCACCTTTTACTGTGAGAAACAAATCGTGCAGCTCCTCCTCCCTCACCACCCTCAATGGTGGGGCTGCTTCGGGGTACACGGGCATTCACTCCGTGGAGCAGTCTGTAGACCTTGCAACTGTGTCCCACGGCCACTACCATTCTGTGTCGTGACCCGTGTCTCCCCTCGCAGGCCTGTAAGTATTCATCAGGTCTAACTGGCAGTGCTTACAGAGCTTGTGGGGGAGGCGGCCTCTGTCCTTCACGCCATGGCGTTATTGCTGGTTCATCAGGCCAAAGCCCTGAGGGACCTGCACGAGGGTGGTCATGACCTGGCAGTTCTACATGAACTGCAGTTCTACCTGGCAGTTTCACATTACATCACAAAAAATGGACCTCACACTCCCAGCGAAGAAGGTAACCACACAGTCTCTGGATAGTGCGATGCCCACCTTGGTGGTCCAGGAGTGTCATCTCTGGCTGTGTCTGGCTGATATGAAGGAGCATGATAAAGTGCAATTCCTAAATTCTTCCGTATCACAAACTGACTTTTTAGGCGGTGCAGTTGAGAGTGTAGCCCTGCAGTTCTCATTGGCACCGAAGCAGACTGAGGCGATCAAGCACATCATGTGCCGAAGGAAGCCCCTCAGCCCCTCAGCCTGCTCATCGCCGAGGTTGTCCCCCTGCGTCCGCTCCCACACAAAAGCAGCAACCTTCCACCAGACAGCGCCGTGGAGCCGGGCCTAGGCAGGACACCCAGCACGTCCAGGCCCCACCAAACCTGGTGGCAAGTAAAAGTGCAAGAGGTCCTGAGACGGGTGACCCGGAGATGGAGGGGATTGCTCATCGGGAGATGGTGACCACACCACTCCCTCCCCTGGAGGAGGGCTGGATGGATAATCCTTTCCTTTTGTTTGTGTTTTATTTCCAGCAGTCAGCGGTACCCAAAACTTTAGAAAAAGAGCAGTTTCCTCAGACTCTGGGTCCCAAGAGGAGGAGAGTGGTGGACTGTGCATAACAGGATCACTTTCCTCCTCCTCTTTCATCAGTGGGCAGCAGTGGGTTGCCCAAGAGCACTTCCACTGCCCATTCGTGGAACCAGGTAGGTGCTGTGACACTCAAGACCCTGCTTCATGCCATCACACACCAGGCTGTTACAAGCCTCAAGCTACGCTCTGCCATATCTAGATGATGAAGCCTGAGCCATCTCAGAAACTCTCATGTGCAATAGGACCCTTTTGGGTTACTCCACATGAGTAAATGTCACTCACCCCCTTAGAAACAGCAGTAGTCGGCCTTCTCTGTGTAGAGCCCAGTCCTATCATCTGCCTACACAGGGCACTGGAGGGGGCAGCACCTGTGGCACATTGGTAGGGATTCCCAATTTTTCAATCATCGACGTGACGTCGAGAGTGACCGACTGAAAGGGAATGTCTCGGTTACATGTTTAACCCTCGTTTCCTGAAGGAGGGAACAGAGATGTTACGTCCCGTCGCCACAGTTTCTGTATCACCGCTGAGCTGTCGGGTCACCGGTTTGGCTCCTCAGTGAAAAGATGAATGAATGTGGTGCACCTGCTGCCTCTTATACCCGCGCTGCTGGGTGTGGCAGCCAGATGTCAATTCTGCATGCCAATGTCCATTGGCTCATTTAGTTACATTTAATGGATTGGTCTCTTTGGCGAGATTCCCAATTCGTCGGTCACCAAATTGATGTCTCCATTCCCTCCTTCAGGGAACGAGGGTTACACATGTAACCGAGACAATACCCAACATGCTTTTGACTGGGGTAAGTTAATTTGATCTGAATACCCATTAGGACTGTAAAAGTGCATTCAGAGTGTAATGCAATACATATGATTGTTTGTATTATGTGTTTTTAAATGTGTCCCAAAACTAATTTTTAACAGTAAAATCTGGAATACAAAATATGAACAGATCTTAAAACCCTAAGCATAGACTTTTGTAAATGGTTACAGAGAAAAATTTGATATAATATACACTAAACAACTGAGAATTAAGTAATTCTGACTACAGCAACCTTACACAGAAACATACATTTCATTGCTAGTAGACGCATGACAAATGAAAACAATATGTGTTCTAAAATCAGCTTAAAATTTCAAATACGGTTGACATCCTCCAACTAGATGGAACCACAGTCTCAATCTAAAAACTCAAAAAAGTGTCAGTGGCTCAAGACTTCAAAAATCTGGGCAAAAGTATCAAAATTGTAAGCTATTCAAACTAAAAAAAAAATACACTAAAAATATTGAATACAACAGAAAGATTGTTTCATTTTGTACAAACAGTCTGTAAATCACATGACTCAGTGTGTTCTACGCAGGAAACTGGTTAATGAAATTGATGAACTAAACAAATTAGGGCATTATCAAATTGTAAAGTGTACTCAGCCACTGTTATCTTCATGTGGTTAGAAGGGTGGGAATGTTGCGATGCAGTCTAATTTGAAAATCTAATTTAATTGCACAAAGAGGAACACAGTATGCCATGCGTCCTAATTGTGTTGAGCTGAAACAAAACATTTTGGCATTGAGTTGTCAGTATATAGACAAAAGTGGTACTGAGAGTATTTCCTATTCCATAAGGCAAGTTATCAAGCCAGTCCATAGCTATCTGAAGTTGTCAGTTTGATTAAAGGTAGTAAAATTGGCCAAAATCAAAAGAGGGGAAAAAAATTGGTAAATGGAAACTGCTGTACAACAACTGTCAATGAAGCTTAAACAGTTTTATTGAAAATAGGAAAGAAAGTTTCGAACATGATCATTGTCTCATGTGACAATGCATTTTCTCATCAATCGTTCTGAAACACATATGTGACTGTATGCCCCCCGTTCCAGATTTGCTGGTGCCATATGCTGAGCACAAAATACGTCCTTGCTTTAAGGAAGGTGGTCAGATCCTGTCTGTTTTTTTTTCACTCCTCTTTTTCCAGGCCCTTAAGCTGAGCTTAAAAATCAGCTGACATGATCAAAGATACCAAGTCATATTCCAGCTAACAAGACCCGAGTATTCCCGATGCATGGGTGAGACCTCCCAGAGGACGGGGACCTGCACCATGCTCTCCAACATGGGAAAGGACCGACTTTTGTGGCCCAAGCCCCATTACCGTTCCCATAATTGCTTTTTTCCATTTTTTGTCACACACTCTTCCTTCTTTTGCCTTTGTAGTACACATACAGCTAAGGAAAGCCACTTGCATTCATCCCACTCGGACAGAGGGATCTTTTCTTTCACCCCCTTCTAATGGTACATTTGGGAGGGTTCGTGTTGAGCATGCTCTTCAGGACATCAGAATGCACTCAACGGCAACAAAGTCTAGAAAGGAACGAGAACAACAGGGGTCCCTCTTATTTGGCTATGCACTTATCTAGGTCCGGATGGGCTCTTTGTTGCCAACGGCCCCTGAATTGCCTCTTCCAACTGACTGATAGAAAAACATCAGGCTGGAGTGGTGCCTATAGAAAGTTCTGCTCAAGAGTTTCCACCTGGGCTGGAAGGAGGTAGAGAGTAGCCAACATCAACATACCCTCAAAGGGGGCCAAGCCCTGGGGCAGAGCAGCTGAGTTGGACGCGGGGGCTCGAAAATGGGGATTATAAGGGGAATGTGTTAGGCTAATAAACCATTATAACGGCGGACCTCAGGTCTTTAGTGCCCTTAAAGAGTATAAGGGCATTCTGCTGCCCAGAGAAAACCAGATTACTGTCCGAGCAATATCTAATGCGATGGCAAAATTTCATTTCTGCCTCTAAATCAAGTGATGCTAGACCTTGCTGTGGCCTGTTGCATCCATGACAACTCAACATCTTTATTTGACAGATCTGCAACCAGCAAAGACTACCCACAGGAAATTGTTAATTCTGCCCTACGCACTCGAAATGCTTCCATGAATTCTTTCCCTGGCATTGTGGGAATTTTCCAGCTTTCTGTGTTTTCACTGTTATAGAAGCTGAAATAAGTGATCACATATGTAAGAATTGTAGAATGATATTTAAAATGACGTGATTAACAAACATTCAACTGCATCATCAAAACATCAAAATCAAATCAAATCAAAACTGCCTAACGTTACCAAATGAAATGATGATCCAGGAAGGTTTTTTTTTTTTTTTCGTCATTCTAAATCTAAACCAGATGTAGTCTTTGACAACAATATGATTTTCTCAGCTTTTTGTTCAAAATGTTGGTCTTTTCATGAAACATACTTTCTTTTGACCAGGGGAGTTTCCTCTGAGGAGGCAAGGGAGGCAATGCCTTCTCAAAAAAAAAAAAAAAAAAAAAAAAACAATTACAGAATATAACATTAAAAAGTGTATAAATTGCTTGTTTTTTTTTTTTCTAAAGAAACATTGTCAAACAGTAAAGTTACAGCAGGATTTGGCGTCTCGTTCGCCTCCCCTGAGCCCACTGAGTTTTAACAGACCTCCTAAAGTGTGCTGTGGGTTTGATGGGGGGTAATTGAGAATGAATGGGGGAAGTCAAGTGAGAGGAGACAATGCCTCCATCACAATATGATTGGATATGACTGTGTATGAACAGTCTGAATGAACAATATAATGTTTTTAAAGGGAAGACTAATAAAAAAGTAAGTGAACAACTCACACACTTATGATATAACCACTTTGTCACATCAAAATAAGAAGTAAAATGGCATGAAACATCATCTGTGGGAGTTTTTGATGAGTAATCAGTTTGGAATATGTCTGTGTCTAATATTTACTGAGCTTGGCTGTCTGATGATCTGAAAAATTCAAAATAGTCAAAAGTCAACTATTAAAAAGAATAGCCGATCATATATGTTCAAAAATAAAATATAATTTTTAAACTGTTACTGTCTTGATTTATTATTTTAGAATAAATGTAAAATGCTTAAAAACACTAACATTATGAGATTAATATTTGAATTAAATAAGTAGAATATTGATTACATTGTCAATGTAAAAAAAAACTAAAAAGAGTTAAGAACCCATAAAATCCATCAAACCTACAAAATGTACTTTATTGGCAGGCAAATTGGAAATTTTCTTCACAATATGAAAAAAAAAAAGTTCTTCTTCTGTTTTACAACCATTGTTTTGCATTGGAAATCGGAGGTAACTGAAGTGGTACCTTTTTGCTTTACCTAAATGTCCTTTCTGCAAATGAATTTTCAGCCAGTTTCCAAATACAATCTCAAAGTCACCATAAAATTCTTCTCTACCTCTTATCACAGATCACTTCTTGTCATAGACCTGCACCTCCTACTGTGTGAAGTCAAGTCATTCCCTCCTCCAGCTAGTATGGATGAGCTTCATGGTTCCCCCAAACACAATCGCGCTGACTTGGAGCCTGTCCCAGCCCGGCACCGGAATGATCCAAGTCTTAGGGGAAATAAGACGACAGTTCATTGCAGTAACCACTGAAGTCATCATTCAAGCATCCATCAAAATATACCAACAATTCCACCCTCTGTCTCCATTTAGACAAGATTTGGTTAAGCTTTTAAGTAACTTGGTTAAAGAAATGAGATTACTTTTATGTGTATTTATGACTTTAGTGGACGTGAGCTGTCAGGGTTTAGTCTTTTGCAGATGACTATTTCAGCTATTGTTAACTCTATCTGTATTTTACAGAATCTGTATTTTGATATGAATGGACACTGTCAACATTTATTTACTCAGATGGGTTTATTTTCAGTACTTGAAATGTTTTATTTCATTGCATGAATATTAGCAACTCCCTGAAATTTAAAAGTCAAGCAGGATATGGTTAAAGATCTGAGAAAGTTAGAATCATTTTTATAGTAGCTCAAATAACTCCTTTAAGCTTGCCAATGTGTTTAGATTGACTTGCAACTGATTAACACTGAAAGAAATATAGGAAAGTGTTGTGATTACAATGAAAAGGATCAAATTTGTGTCTAACATTTGTCCTGTTGCTCTAGCCTCATGGAAACTTTGGCTGATTCCATGTCAGGGTCCTGTTAGCCTGCTGTTTTTCAGCCACCTTTTCAAGCCGTAGAGTTGGAATTAATTTCGTCAGGACACGTCCTGCTGCGTCCAGCTAAATCCTGCCCTGGGAGAGACGTGCTGAGGCTATCTCTGTGGAAACCACTAATGGATACTTTCAACCTCCTCACTTTCATCTAACGTTTCTTCAGTGAGAGAAAACAAGAAGAACGGTGAATATTTAGCCTCAACTGACACTTCTTTCAAAGGGCACATCATTGACTTCTCGGAATTGGTTGTGTTTCTTTCACTTTTACTCCTGTCTTTACAGGAAGGAGCAGTTCTCAGCAGATTACCGTATCACGAGACCTAGTTCTGACATTTACAGCAGTGCCCTATATCTCACCTTACTGTAAAAATGTAAGATGCCAGCATTGAACTAATAACCTTTTTTATTGACAGGAGGTCCTTGTGATTTTACTGAATCTGAAATTATTGCCCGTTGAAATCAAATATGTTTATTTGTTTATTTGCATGTGCTCTTTGCACCTAATTCATATTGTGCATAAGGCAAAAGGATGCAAAAATGTTGTCACATCAAGTTACGTAAAAAAAAAAAAAAAAAAAAAAAAAAAATACGTAAAAAAAAAAAAAAAAAAAAAAAAAAAAAAAAAAAATATATATATATATATATATCATCTATATATATATATAATTTAATGCCATTTCTGCTAATTTAGCACTTGGTGTCATAGATATACTATTTTTTTAATGTAGTTTCATTTTTTTATATTGTCTGTTTTCATTTTAAATTTATTTAAAGTTTTAGTAAATTTGTTGTGTTTTGTCAATTTATTTATTATTAATATGTCTAAATATTTTAAACATTTTTATTTCAGGTTTAGTTATTTTGGTAAATAAATTTAAACCAAATGAAATCGAGAAGCCTTGGCAACTAGCTGAAATAAATAAATTATTTAATAAATATAAACAAGTATTAACCTTTCTAAAAGCTATTGTCACCAATGGAGCTGTGATCAGCTTAGGCTTACAATGCTTTTGGGAAATGCAGCCCAGATTGTTCAGGCAACCCAACGACTAGTTGATGCTTTAAATATTCAGTCCCCACACATCCCTGTTAGTGAATAAGAAACAGGTTGTTTTGTGGATTTGCCCCTCTGTGTACCGTAAGGCACGGGGGCGATTGCCATCATAAACGTCTGATAATAGAGTAAGACAAAAGATCTTGTTTGAACACAACAGAGCATGTATCACACCACTTGGTACGGACCATAGATTACTTCCGAGTGAAAAGGCATATATATATATATATATATATATATATGTAATACTGTATTGTATACCAGTCACAGTGTTAAGGCTTTGCTTTTCTTTTCTGCCCGAACAATAGCCAGCCACATACACCACAATCCCTGAAGCAGACAATGTGGTCTGTGTCTCCCAGATTCTGTATGACACGGCGGACAGCCCCACACAAAGACGGCATCCAGCTGAGACACACGCCCGATAAAAGGACTGTAAATGCGCTCGGGTAGCCATCAAACCTGTCAGAATGCAAACAAACTTCATGTAATAGTTTTCTTCATGAACATATCTACATAAATAATCATGCATTTCAGTGGAAAGTGATGTGCGTCACAGTTTGAACGACCAGCAGCAATGCTAATTAACCCCGGGTCCTTATGCACACAAGTCAAGTGTCCTCATGTAAGGGGGTTCCAGATGGACACGTGTTGGGTGTCCAGATGACAAAAGAAAACATGCAACACTACAGAAAGTGCTTCCAAAGCCATTAACATGGAAGTCTGAATTATTTTGCATTTGTTTTACATCTCATCAGCTCAAACAAAAGACAATGGATACAAGTGGAAACAGTAAAGTACTGCACCAACTATCCAAACGCCAGCAATCACACACACTGTAAAACTCATAAAGTATGTAAAATCAGATATGTTTCATAATATGTATGCATGAAGTCTGAAGTTTGTGGTCATTGCTAATGGTTTTTTGCCACTTTCAGGACTTCCTCTGGTGTCTTTAGTCGCTGACAACAAACCTACCATCAAGACACCCTCGAAGAAACACTAACAATGGTGATCTGAATGGTATTTTGCTTTTTAGTTTCTTTCTCCTTAAAGCATAATAAATAGTGTATATTTTGTGTGCATACATTGCATCCACTTCCCAGTGGCACATATACAACAGCAAGACACATAATGATAAAAATTAAAGACACATAGGCTGCAACAGAATAAACCTATTTACATATTTCCTCAGAAAAACTCTTCAGGTCACACAGATTCTTTTGTTTTCCAGCATTTTTTGCATATTAGAACTCTTTCCAACAAATGACTGTATGATTTTGAGATTCATACACAACTCATAAACAACTTTTACAATAGTTTCTTCAAATGCTCACTGGTGCTCCAGAAGGAAAAACAATGCATTAAGAGCCTGCAGGTGTAAGGTGTACATTTTTCTTATTTTGCCTATATATATATTATATATATATATATATATATATATATATATATATATTTATATATATATATACATCATTTAGTACTGCCCTTCAGAAGCTATAAAAGATACATGCATGTTTCCCAAAAGACAAATTAATTTACCCTGATCTTCAAACTTCAAAGTTTTCACCCCCGGCTCTTAATGCATCATGTTTCATGGAGCATCAGTGAGCATTTGAACCTTTTGTAGTCCCTCAGTGGTCCTCAGTGTGAAAAGATGGATCTCAAAATCATACAGATATTGTTCGAAACCACCTTCAGCTGCAATGCCCTGTTTTCCAGCAGAAACCTTGACCAAGTTCCCTAATGGCTTGAAGTCTAGCTGGTCAGCAACCCAAACCAGCTCAGACCAGAGAATCCAGGTAATCAAGTTCCAATTACTTCCTTTTTAGCACACATAAATACTGAAATACACACTTTCTTCCAAAGAAAATAATTACACTGACACTAATATCATTACACTGGGGGAAAAAAGGTGTTGAAACTATTTTTACTCACAAATTTCAAAATCACACTGTAAAAAAATGCTGCTGCAATTAGTTATAACAACTTAGAATGTGAGATAACTTAAATAGCTAATTAAACTAAAGGTAACTGAACAATTTAAAGTGCAACCCGAACACTTACATTTTTAAGCTGAAACAAGTATTTCATGTTTTACAGTAAACACTGATTTTACTGACATCTAAGAGGAAATTAAACCATGTTTTTGTTGATTATTTCTTTCTAGAACACCCTTGGTTAATGTTAGAATATAAAAACTAAAGGAGTAATTGATACTGTGCTTAAATATTCTTTCCACCCAGTGTAACAAGCAACATTTTGACTATAAGAGTCATTGTCCCCATCAGTCCCTGGCATTCTGCTCATGGCTGGTTCTGCCCACTCCTCAGCAGTGGGAGGTACACAAGAGAAACTGTTTGTGCCGCTAACAAGGGGAGGTAAAGAGACATGAAGGGACTCATTGCAGCTGCCACAGGTCACCTTTCACGTTCACCTCTACTATTCAACACGCTCCAGGTGGACTATTCAATGCCTCTTTGCAAGCTGTGGCCTAATAAGTAAGAGCAAAATACATCAGAATGAATTGAAACAGTTGTTCTTATGCTGTAAAACACTGTGCATTATATAAACACTTTAGATGCAAATGATAAGATGTCAACAAATAACACGGAGAACATGGTGTAAAATCTTATAATTTCCTCAAGAGATTATGAGTAAACCACCAAAACAATGGGGTTTGGTTTGCTAGACAATTCCTTTCCACAAAATGTGGATATTATTTACTGGTTAGCATGGAAATGCTAAGTATGCAAAACAGCCATTGCTATATGTGCAAAAAAAAAACAAGTGCAAAATATCCTAGAAAGTTTAGGCGCATATTATTGCTAATAGAAATGAATAGGCTAATTCACATAAGTGACGTCCTCCTTCTAGAAAGCATTTTTCTAGGCAAAAATTCGGAAATGAGTCAAGCTCAACAATATTTTGAATGTTTATCCCTAAGAGAAAGGTTGGCAATTTGAAATGCTAAAATCTAAACGCTAAAAGGTAATTTTGTCTGCTTTGAAAAGTACTTCATGGATAATCTCAAAACTACCAGACTTTGACGATGGACTCCTAGTTGTTCATTATTTTATTCAATAATGTATCGCTAATATCGCTATTCGCTAGCTATTTAAAGTGATCTTGGTGGGTTTTTTTTGTCAAATCTCATGCAGCAGGAGTCAATATAACATTACAGTAGTAATGTTTTAATTTTAAAGACTTTGTTAGATACAAAAAGTTGCCTTTATGACTTATTTAATGATAAATGATAAATGATAAGTTAGCTAGCCTGATTATGTTTGAATAAGAGAAAAATCCACAGCATGATTACTGCAGTGACTCTGATGCCCTTCCAAGATTTTTTCTCCCAGACAATGAATAAAATGACTCAGAATAATCTGTTTGCAGCAGTAAATGACTTTGTCAAGCAGAAGGAAGGGAAGACTCTTTAAGGAGTAATTGTAGGTTTCCTAAAGATTGCCTTGAATATAATTGGCAATGCAGTTTTTCAGAAAATTGCACTGGGTGGACCAGACATGAAGAAGAATAAACAAAATACTTAAAATAGAGGAAAAAATGCCATTGTGCCATTTCAGAATGACTATTTTATATAAGAATGCCTCAAACAACTACAGCTTGTGTTGCTGTAAACAAAGTAGGCTACTTGGAGAGTCATTTCAGAAAGCTCATGAAACGTACACTCAGCTCAATGCTGCCACCTCGTGCAGTGTTGTGGTAGTGCATATTGATGAACTAACTTGAGTTTGATAAATCACTTTAATATTCTTTGTAGAAAACAATTTATGGATGAGTAAGCCAACAATTGTTGGTGGGTTTTTTTTGGGGGGGGGGGGCATGAATTGATGACACATCAATGTGGTTTGCTGACAACAGGAGTGTTTTTAGTTTTTGCCTGGCAGATGAAGAAATGGGTGGGGAAAAAACTAATTACATTTAAGAGGGGACAAGAGCAATATCTGGAACCTTTTGAACACCATGGCATCCCACAATATCTTATAATTTAAAAAGATGTCACTTTTATTCAGTAACTACTGTGGGAATGCAAAGTGGCAAATGTAATCTCTGAAAGCTGCCATAGTCTTTCAAGGGGTATGAAATGTTACTGCTGTATTTCGGTTCCTGAGACAAGAAACTTTTAATTATAATTCAGGTTAAACAGAAAATACAAGTCAACTTGATTTTCAAGTGTGCACTCCCATGGTTCCTTCATGAGTCTTTAAAAAAATGTACAAAAACACAAACCCATCAGTACTCCTCTATCAATGATTTAAAAACCAAAACAAAAGAAAAACTCAGAATAAAACAGAACCTTTTCTGCATGAGGCTCATAACTCATCCTTATGGTTTTCATCTGTAGAGTCTTTAGGTTCTGTGCTCTTTGGCTTTGCAGTATTTTGAACAGTTGCTTCTCCTGTTTTCTTCTTTTCATCTGACGTTACAGGTTTTGTCTTATTAGCTGTTTTTGATTTCTTTTTCTCTGCTGTAGTGGTTTTTGTTTTGTCTGACACTTTGCTTTTTGTTTTGACTGCTTTATCTTTTGTTTGGGTTTTTGTTTTCTTTTTAGATGCTTTGGCCTTTGGTTTTTCACTTTTCTTCACCACTTTGCTGTCAGTTTTGTTATCCTCAGTAGCTTTGCTGGGTTGTTCTGTAGATGTGCTTGTCTTTACTGTTTCTTTTTCTGTTGTTTTAGCAGAAAATGTTCTTTCATGTTCAGAGGGTTTCATGTTACTGTCCATTTCTGTTTTCTGGACATCAGCTTCAACTGGGCTGGAAAGCTTTTTCAGAAGTTCTTCAACTTCTAAACGCTCCTGTGGACACAACACAATACAATAAGGTTAGACAAAGAGGGAACTATACACAATTAAGTTTTAAGATAAAACAGGCCTGTGTTATTTTAGTATTTATATGTTAATGTGTTGGAAAGCAAAACATATATCAGAATGCTATTCATTGATTTCAGTTCTGCCTTTAATATTGTTATCCATTCCAAATGGATCTCCAGGCTCACTGATTTTGACATCAGCCCCTCCCTCTCCAACTGGACCTTGGACTTTCTCTCTAACAGTCCAAACTCATTTTAAACACTGGTGTTCCACAGGGCTATATGCTAAGCCCAATCCTGTACTCCCTCTTCATCTATGACTGCACCTGTACATGGCTCTAACTCTATAATCAAGTTTGCAGATGACACCACGGTGATAGGCCTTATAAGTGGTGATGACGAGATGGCCTACAGGGAAGAGTTTTAGCCCCTGTAGGGTGGTGTGCCAACAACAATCTGGCACTCAACACACAGAAGACCACAGAGTTGATTATGGACCACCGGCAGTCTAGGAAAGATGACACACCTTTTCATCTACATTGATGGAGCCAAAGTGGAACATGTGACTAGCTTTAAGTTCCTTGGTGTCCATATCTCTGAAGATTATTCCTGGACACCTCCACTCTCATCAAAAAGGCATAACAGTACCTTTATTTACTTAGGACTATAAGAAAAGCTCACCTGTCTGCTCACATTGAACTTTTACCCCTGCACTATTGAAAGCATCCTAAAAAACTGCATCACAGTGTGGTACAGCAACTGCACTGTCTCAGATCAGAAAGCCCTCCAGCGGGTGGTGAAATCTGCCCAATGTTTAAAATATTATTAGTGCTGTCAAACAATTAATCACATCCAAAATAAAAGTTTTTGTTTACATAATATATATGTGTGTGCTGTGTTTATTATGTATAAATAAATACACACACATACAGTATATATTTTGAAAATATTTACATGTATATATTAGTGCTGTCAAACGATCAATCGCAATACGCGATTAAACAAAAACAAATTGTAAACAAAACTTTTATTTTGGATGCGATTAATCGTTTGACAGCACTAATTATTATGCTTCCTGATTTTGCACATTTCTTTGCATTTCTACCTCATAATGCCATTTGCGTTGTATACCATACATATGTGGTCATATATAAATATTTCTATACTTATTCTGTATAATGCGTCTACTGTGTTTATACCTCTTCATTTGCACCTTGTATTTACAACTACTTGTACAGCTGGGACCTGTTTCATAAAAAAGTTTACCAAATAAGTTAGGCTTGTTTCAGTTAGTCTGATTATTTTAAACGAAACCAACTGACAATACATCAGACTAACTGAAATAAACTTGGCTTATTTGGTAAACTTGTTTTATGAAACAGGCCCCTGGTCTCTGCTTCGGTACCTCAAACTTTGCACTCCATAAACATCTTAATGTGTATACATACATTTCTGTATATTACATTATATTTATGTACATTTTGTGATTTACACTTCTGGTTAGATGCTAACTGGATTTCATTGGCTCTGTACTTGTATATTGCACAATGACAATAAAGTTGAATCTAATCTAATCTAATAAAAAAAAAAATGTATATTTGGAATTCATTTTAGTTTTGAGATTTAGTCATTTGTTATGAGCTTTTTATCATTTTTATTAGTTTTTCATATTACTATTTAGCTTGTATTATTAATTTAGTTTTAATATATTTGTACTTCAACTTATTCTATTTCAGTTAGTTGGAAAGACCACATTTCTAATTTTCCTTTAAGACTTAAAGTGTAAGTTTGTTTTATTCAATATTTATATTTAATTTCTTTTCAGCTTTATTTCAATTAATAGTTTGAGTTAACAATAACAACACTGCAACACACCCCAAAAATGTTTTAGTTTTCCAGTTCAAATCTACAGTAATTCTTATTTTATCGCTTTATTTTACCATTCACAGAACAGCACTGAAAGTCATACTTGTGTAAGATTTACAGAATCTCAGACACTTTGGTCAAAAACCTCAGATTCGATGACCATCTGAGATACACTCAGACACCTTGATAAACTGTAAAGCTGATGCCATTTGCCTGGACTAGAGGAAGGCCACAGTCTGAAAAGACAAAAAAACTCTTGCGAGAATCAGCGTCTGAACACTGTTTAACAAGCGTCACATCCTCATTCAAGACAACACACCCAACTGAGAGAGAGAAAAATTTCACGACTTATGAATGATTACACTACAGAGATGAACGAAACCACTATTCTTAATCAGAGTTTATAACAATGCAACTGTTCATGTTTTGATGTCACTTGAAAGGTCTTTGTGTGTTTGGTAAAAGGTCTCATTCTCTTAACAATAGGACAGACAGCCATTGAGATTAGAACATACTGAAAACAGACTACTCCCAGTGTCTTTCATGCAAATTACCTTCTGTCTCAAAAGGTGATAAACTCTACTTGATCAATGCAAATTCTAATTGTTAGTCCCTTTCTCCATTTCGGGGGATGTTAATCTTGGTCAGAGTACTTAAGGAAATCTTGCAAGAGGATCAGGGTGATTCTGTAGTCAGAAGCCCAAAGCGTAGAGTGTCCACACACTCTGTATGTTATGTATCTTTCTAAAGTCAGGTATGCATCTTACTCTTAGATTCATCTTTGAGAATTGTATATGTTGTATTGATTTGATATCTTTGAAACTGGCTATGTACGAGACATATTTGCCTGACTGATAATAAATTGCTACATTTGAATTTATTATGACTTACTCTGAGATTATTTACTATAGTAAATTGTTAAGTCTTTAACACCGCAAATCTGTGCTCAGGTTAGCAACAGACTGAAATGATGTTTTGGAGCTCTGGCTAACACATTGGCATTAGTTATGTATACTTAGACTGTAGAGGCTATTGGGTTTTTCCATTTAAAAGCAACATTGTGTTGGTGACCAACCTAAATTCTGGTCAGCCTCAACCTCTGGTTATTATAGTAGTATTCTAACTAAGTGTACATGAGAAATCACGGTATGATTATATAAAGTTACTTAGAAGAAGTTTAGTTGGTCAGCTTGGTTCTATAGTAATGGTCATGACCTCTGGTTAGATATAGTCTTACCTTAATTAAGTGTTTGCAGATCTATGGGGACTAATAAAAGTATTCTAGAATGAGCTATTGTAGAAGTATCGTAAAGTATTGCACGAGCCGTCCAGAGTATTAGTCATTCGCCTCTGTCTAATGACCAAGACTGACGAGTTTGTGAATATGAGATCCGTACACCGGCCGGTACGACACTCGAAAGTGTTACAGGAATAAGATGAATGAGATTCAATACTATTAAAGAGTGAAATAGAATAATCAAATGCCTGAATAATAATAATAATTAGAGATGAACAAACAACCGATTGGTATTTCAACCTAAATTCGAGGTCGTAATAAAATGGAGTCAGATTATAGTTCAACTTAAATTAAATAACTCTGCGTGCTAAAAAAACCAAACACTCTAGAAACCGTCAGCCACCATTGAATACCTTCCTTGGGCCTATTGCGTGGACCTTACACTTGCCTTCTCATTGTGATGAGGATCCAGAGAGAACCGAAGCACTACAGCGCACCTCTGGCCTTTGGTTACTGCGGTCACTCCATGAAGGTTCTCCGGTCCAGCTCTGAATCCCACGACTCTACCACACTGAGGCTTCACCACTGCCTGAAGAGACAGTAGAGTGAAATGATATCCGTTTTAGAACATTCATGCCACAACAACACAATTAGTAGAACATGCTGCCACAAGGACACAGACCAAGTCTAAAATGAAGCTACTTTGAAACTAGTTTTTCAAGCTACAGTATACTCATAATAACGCTTAATTTACACTATAAAGATTTCAAGTCATGTAAATAGCGTCACTGATTTTACTTAGTTTCTCCTCTACACAGTTCCCTAGTTTGAGCAAAAGTAATATGAAACATTTAGAAATCTTACAGAGATACTTTTGGCATCTGACGCAGTGAAGATAAAATCTCCCCCTTCAAAGTCATCATTGAGGTACAAAACGGCACTACAAAGCAAAACAGAATGCATTAGTGAAAACACTATAAACTAAATAACCATAATGCTTCACTGGTTCCTCAAGCAGCAAACCTGTAGCCTTGATCACTGTATGCTGACAGCTCTTTGATACAGGTGTTGAGCTCTGAGATAAGCAGACAGTCTGTGCGCTCTTCCTGTTTCTCTGCTATGAAAGAAACCAACACATGCTTGCTTGAGAACTAAATAGGTCTGTGTTCAAGATGCAAAAATAATACAGATTTCTCTAAAAAAGTCTGTTTACCGATGGCAGATCGGCAGACCAGGTTTGAGCTGGACAAATATAGGGGTGATTCCAGAACAAAGTAGGATTCCAGAACCTTACGAATCTTCTCACTGAGGTCAGAAAACAATCGTGCACTCATCAAGGGAACCAGACCTTCCTGGACAAGATATGAGAAAAAATAGAAAACTGATGGATTATACAATGTACCAGTAAGAAAGTCAAAAAACAAAGAGTATCACAAATCTAAATCAGCCTAATACCTCAAGCATAAAATAGTAAAATAGAAAGCAGCTATTTTAAAATGTAAATATATTTAACATTACAGCTTTTACTGTATTTTTGATCAAATAAATTCAGCCTTTGGAGAGCATAAAAGGAATATGAATAGTAGTGTAGCTACCAAGCCCAACAAAAACAAACTAAACGACTGACAAAGTGTTGCATGTTGCTTTAACTAGTTAGAACATGGTACACATATCAGTTTCATGAATTCATTGAATTCAAGAGGATGTTAAAAACCATTTAGTAAAGTAGGTCTCACCTGCAGGGCTTTGAGAACCGTAATATCCTGAAACATCTCACTCACTGAATGAGGAGAGAGAGTTGCTTTAAAACCACCTTGAATAGCTGCTGCCTGCGAGATTCAAGTAATAAAAGAGAGTAATCTTTAGTTGACTGCAGAAAACAAATTTTTGTTCACTCTTTTGGGAAATAGAATGAAATGAGAAACATACACTGGAGAGGCGCTGAAGTTCCTGACACTCATCGGATGTGGTTACGCCATCTAGGACAACCCTCTGTGAACCATTCAGGGCTGACGGTGTCAAGGTTATCGCGATTTCATCAAACGGACGTTTGTTGGCATTTTCTGGAGTAGAGGCTGGATTTATATCTGAAAAACACCAATTGGATGACCCAGTCATGTGACTTGTCTATCCCTACACATATGTTGAATTCTAATTTAAATCTTACCGTCTTTCACAAACATGGCCAGGTCTGATGATTCTTTACTCTTTTCTTCCACAAGCGTCTCGATCTCCTTCATCAGGTTACTGATCTCCTCTGTAATCCTCGCGGCTGTTTCTTTGTCCGTTCTGCGTGCACAAGAGAAAACCAATGTCAGGTCAGTTGAACTTCCATGTTAAAATATCAGATGAAACAACAAAGGTATACTTACTTTTGTTTGTCTCTTAGTTTCTTGGGCATGATGTCCTCAGGGGTCCATGTGTCCTACAACAGAATGAGATAAAGATTTTATTATAAATTGTAATTGATCACAATTATGAGAAGCACAGCACTGGACGCACACTTACTGGATCAACAAAAGTTTTACCAAACATCTCATAGCCAAAGTAAAGAAGCTCTTTTTCCAGCAAAGACCTCTTAATGTGCTGCTTAACAACCTGCAACAAGACAAAAAATTTTTTTTTGATTAAAATGAATCTGAAGTTGTTAATAACTGATATTACAAATCTATGTGCTGAAGATCAAAAGCATGCTTGTGCATCAGTGGCATGTGCAGACGGCACCTCTCTGGCTGTGATGTTGGTGGCTTTGTCTTCTCCCAGAACAGCGGAGTAGTATGCTAGGTTCTGAGCCATGACTGCATCCTCAGGGTGGAAGAGCAGGTATGTTTTAGCACACTCAATGGCCTGCTCGTATTTCTCACCTGGGAGAAAAATAGATTAAAGTTTTAAAAATGAACTCAGATGTTAATAATACATGATGCATTTAAAACAATCTCCAATGCACAAAAACCTAACTTTATTAGCAACACTCAAATGTATGAAACTGTTATGCAAACTATCAGTAAGGGTATTTATACTCGAATACAATACATTAAGGCTTAATGCTAAATCTTGCAGTGTTATTTTAAAATTATTTATATACTACTAGTGTATTTATTCATATTTTGAATGATCTTTTTATACTTTTTTAAATATTTTTCAGTGTTAATAAATCTTTACTTGTAGTACTTCGGCTTATTTTAGTTAGTTGCAAAGTCAAGATTTCTAATTAAAAAAATTTCTAATAAAAAGTTTAAGCTTTTTTTTTTTTCTAAAATGGTATATGATTACATAATTATTTTAGATACTGAAACCAGTTATTATATTATAGTTAACAAAAACTAAAACCATTAAAAAAGTTGTCATTACTTTTAATTAAATAAATGTTAACTGAAATAATATTTGTACAAAATGTAAACTTGTTTTATTTAAGCTAGATTCCAAGGCAACATTTCTCATTTTAATTTTCTTTAACTTGATGTAGCTACTAAAACACTATAAATAAAGCTAAAACTGTAATAAAAAGAAAAACTGGTCACACTTTATTTTAAGGTCCAATTCTTGCTATTAATAAACCCTTAACTATGACTTTTGCCTCAATAAATTTCTAATCTGCTGCTTATTAATAGTTAGTAAGATAGTTGTTAAGTTTAGGTATTGGGTAGAATTAGGGACGCAGAATATGGTCATGCAGAATATGTGCTTTATAAGTACTAATAAACAGCCAATATGCTAGTAAAATGCATGCTAATAAGCAGCTAGTTAATAGTGAGAATTGGTCCCTATACTAAAGTGTTACAGAAAAACTATACAGACATAAAACAATATTGGTTTTGGTTTTAGTTAACAATATAACAACCCTGAAATCTGGTACTGAATATGATTCTGCTGATGAAGAGTATATCGTACTGTTGTAATATGAGAACTGAAGGTAGTTAAAATGCGATGGGAGGAAATCTTCAAAAGGCTTCTCTCTTCCAGCGGTGGATGCCAGATCCACAGCGCAGTTCTGTTTGCAGTTCAGAGCATGAAGGTAATGATCTGTGATCAAAGCAAATATACTAGACATGACTACTTCAGAAAATCGATATTTATGAAACATTTAGTGTAACAAGAAAAATAGAATTCAAATGAGACATTAAACACCACAAGATTTAAGATTGAAATCTGCTGTTGTTAAGTCAAAATCAAAAGCATCCGAAAACCACATGCCTGTCATAGACTGGAAGAGATCGGCATTGTACTCCATGTAGTTGTAACCATCATAATTGAACGATCCCTCGCAGAGAACTCTGCATTCTTCATAAGCGGTGAAATATTCTTCGACAGCGGCCTCAAAGTGCTCGATGGCTGGGGCAAAATCTTCTGCACTGTAATGAATCTTGCCCTCTAAAAATTCAGCCTGAAAATCAGCAATTATATTTCAGCATTCAATAAACATTTTATCTATCTATCTATCTATCTATCTATCTATCTATCTATCTATCTATCTATCTATCTATCTAGGGATATTCAGATTAATAAACATTGCTCGTACCATATGCAGTCTCTCCTCCAGGTCCTTGAAATCCGTCTCTTGCACCCCAGCCATCATCCTGTAGTACTCTAAATTCTGTTTCATCTCTATGTGGTCGGGGTTCGCCATGAAAAATGTATTTGCTGCTGCCACTGCCTTGTCAAGCTTGTTTATCTGTAAGAGAACAAAGAGAACCAAAAATATTCAGATATTGGTTAGGAAAAACTCATGCTTTCCAAGTTATGCTTCAGAGACAAAACTGTTCCTATAGCTAAACTTTATTGTATTTTGATCAAATAAATGCCTTGGCAAGCATAAGAGACTTTTTTAAGTATATATTTTATTTATTTATTTATTACATAATATATAATGGTGCTGTCATTAAAGTAGTGCTGTTGAAATACATGATGACTTCCAATTATGCTGATAATATAATTTAAATAAAAGGCTGTGATATTTAAGAGCCCCTCATAGCATTTCTGGAAGCATCTAAAACTCTGCAAGGCTCCACCTAAAGACGTGGCACAGTGATGTGAGTTTGGGGGGGTTGGGGAAACGTGGAAGAACTTCTCAAACTGTTAACCATTCAGTGACATCTACATACATGTGTACAAAATGCACATCTGCTCGGATGCATCTGATGCACATTTACGCACAGAATGCACTTGATAACAAGATATTCTTTGTTTACAAAAATCTTGTTCTAAAGAGATGCACTGATTTGTCCCCATTTATGTTTACTTGTTTTAAAATGCGTTTTTATAACACGTTTTTCTCGCATTTTGCAAGCCTCTTTTTTACCTTAAAGTAAGCCACTTGCAGGTAATTGTAAGGCGTCCTTTTCTTGAACTCCAGCTCTATCGCCTCACTAACTTTATGAAGTGTCGGTGGTCCCAGTTTCTCGCTTTCGCATGCATTCACACAATCGGCCCGTTTGAGAATCCTCTGGAAAAACGCTAAATCTTCCACGGCCCCGGTTCCTGGGATCGGGACATCCACACCGGGGAAAGGATCCCCGAAAGCGGTGTGATTCGCGCAGGATACGCGGCAGTGCGTCTGGATTTTACGCAGCGCTGCTTTATTCCGCAAAGCTCTTTCCATATTCAGGATCACAGCCAGCCAGTCCTGCTTATAATACGCCTCCACCGCGTTATCAAAAAGCAGATCGTATGGCTCAAATATCCCATTGCTTTGAGTGTCACACAGGGTGAAATGGACAGTGAAGAGGACTGAGATCAGGGACGGGGAGAGCCACATCTTGGAGACTGTAGGCCTGTGAGGTAGAACTCGGTTTTGGAGAATTTCCGAAAGTCTTTGGAGAGGGTGGAGCTCCAGGACGGTGTGAAAGCCTGCCCTGTGTAAGAACTGAGACATTTAGGGCAACTGTGTGAATCTGGGTCTAGTCACAAATCTAGTCTGGAGAGACGCATTCTAAACTTAAACTATAATGTATAGGCTTCATAAAATACACAATCCGGAGGACAGGCGTACTCACATTTATAAAACTGCATTTCATTTATGTTGAGTCAAGTAGCATGTAGCTGAGTGATGTCTATTTGTATTTTTACATTTCAGCTAACACTTTTTTGGTCTAACTTTTATTAACTCACGAAGCATAGTTTAACACATCAACACTTTGTGTATATTCTCACATGAATAGTCTGCATAAAATGCAGTGTTCTTGATAGTGATCTGATAAGCTTAATTTAATGTAGGCTAATAGTCTTTATTTTATCGAGTTATTTTAAAATTCAGTTTCACAATAAACAAATAAATAAAATAGGGCTGCAACTAACGATTATTTTGATAATCGATTAATCGGTCGATTATTTTTACGATTAATCGATGAATCGGTTTATGTACTTATATTTTAGTTTTGCCCATTTTTTTCCCCAAGTAAATTATTAACAAAGGGTCTTTATCATTCAACATAGACTTTTTAGAGATTTTAACCATTTTGCATTGTAATATCCTCATCAAAAACACACCTGGAGTTGTGTTTTATTATGTGTTAGTTATCCTTTGTCGAACTCTTCTGCAATCAAAACACTGACCCATACATACTCTAGCAAATTTCACAAGGAGATTTCAAATAATGTTTTCACCATGGCAGTCCTTAGGGCTCCTAAAGTAGTTTAACATCCCGAACAAAGCTTATTAAGGAATCTTTCAGAACATATTTTCACGAAGAATAAGAATAAAACAGAATAAAATTGCAGTAAATTGCATTTTATTATTTTTTTTTCCTGTAAACACACAGCTTATACATGGGAAACAGCTTTATAGCTTATGCTGTGAAACTGTAAACAATCCTTCTAATAAAGTGCCACTGGCATGAAACCTGAATGGAACTCACATTTTAAAATAAAATTTAAAGTAAAATCCATCAGAAGGTTGTCCAGAAAAAAAATTGGACACACAAAAAACCTGCTGTGTGAAAAAGGGCAGTGAATACTTAGAAAAAAAGTGCATTTCAAATACATTTAAACATTAACCTCTCTCAGTCAGTCATAATTAGGCTGCAAGACCTGAATTACGAACTGGTAAACGACAAAGCTTTAAATGTTAATTGTTAAAAAGCAATGTTATCAGCTTTTACGACTAAAAATTTGCAAACAACATTGTACTGCAAAATCTGCACAAATAAAAGTCTGCACACTGTGATTTTCATCGGATTTAAATATGTAACGTTAGTGGTCCTTATAACAGTGCAAAATTCAAAAATGTAATAAAGCGATAAAATGTTAACAAAAAAACCGCTTATGCCTGAACTGACAGGAATTCGACTACCTGTGGGAAATGAGGCAGAACACTATTCACTCATTATTTGAGAAAAAACTTTGCATTGCAGTGCAAAAAGGTCAACATCATGTCCAAATGTTCAGGGCTTAACAGTTAGACTTGCTCTCTTTTTAGAGGATATGTTTCCTGCCGCAGAAAACAGCCGCAGTTTACAGGTTACTCTTCTTTTTTGAAGGCTCAAAGTAAAGTGCTCCCACATTTTGGATGACTTCGTCCGATTAGTTTTATCTTCCGCTTTTTTCTTTTTCTTTCTCGAGCTTACTCCACTGCCGCCTGCCTCACCCATCACGCTGAATGCTGCAGAGTGCAGAGACGCTGTGCGGGAAGCACGTGACATAAAACGAGGCCAGCTATTGGCTAGTCGCTACTTCTCCTACTGTACTGGCTGAGTAAAACCTCCGGTGGCTCATTACTGCCACACTTTGGTCACCGCAGATTTAAAATATGCACGAAATGAGCCGCTTACGGCAAATAAAAATTATTTAGCAACGAATCGATTACTAAATTAGTTGACAACTATTTTAATAATCGATTTTAATCGATTAAATCGATTAGTTGTTTCAGCTCTAAAATAAAATCTAACTGTAGTCACAGACCACCTGGGGTTCTTTAAACCCACATAAACATAAAAATGGCACTTATTTTACAAAGTTACTTTAAAGTTTTACTAAAAATTAAATTTCACAGTATTTTTTTTTTTTTCGGTTAGAAAAATATATAACTGTTATACTAAACATGGCACTTTTTTCTCTCTGTGTTATGAATAAAAAACTTACAACTCAGGTTGAAATTGTTTAAATAAAAAATAAGGATATAAAAACAGAGATACATCTTCCATAATTCAGGTAATATGAAGGAAACGTCCAAACGTGCAAAACAAGTGATAAACTTGTACAGACTTGCAATTTTTTCGTTTTATAATTTTAAACTTAGATCTTTCATAACTGCAGAAAACTCACGTTACAACATCCATCTGCAGTCTACATAACACGACATACGCGAAGGCTACCGCTAAACATGCACGGTCGCTTTGCATTTTAATTATCGATACATTATTATATATAAATTTGCCTTGTAATATTCAAAAATATTATCATAGAAACACGTGCTATAGTTTGACCCCCCACCCCCATTAAATATGTGTAGAAATTATTAGATTAAAAATATAGGTATTTTTACACGGGCAACTATCACGGCTCACTACTCGCCGCAGGAAACTCAGTAGGACCCCAGAAACGCCTCCTTCGTTTGGTGCTAGAGTTTTGTGACACTGGTGAGAAGTCTCATATTAATTTGCTGCTGTTCGCTGCGGATATTTACTTACAGAATGGATAAAACTGTCAGTCTACCACAACAACCCAACAAAACCACCACGGGTAAGACCATGCTTTCAATGTTAAACCCTCTAATTATAAGAACGAGTCATATCATTGAGTGTTTTTTAGTTTAGTTCAGGCTGTAAGCCCCCGTTTCATCACCCGGATTGAATTGGTCAAGTTAATCGTTCCATCACACCATAGTTATGTTTTAAACAGTAGTGGCTGGATGTT